>NC_143025.1:90977500-91192500 GCF_057628025.1 Oncorhynchus mykiss
CTACCTAAGTATGGTTCTCAATCAGGGACAACCAGGCTACCTAAGTATGGTTCTCAATCAGGGACAACCAGGCTACCTAAGTATGGTTCTCAATCAGGGACAACCGGGCTACCTAAATATGGTTCTCAATCAGGGACAACCAGGCTACCTAAGTATGGTTCTCAATCAGGGACAACCAGGCTACCTAAGTATGGTTCTCAATCAGGGACAACCAGGCTACCTAAATATGGTTCTCAATCAGGGACAACCAGGCTACCTAAGTATGGTTCTCAATCAGGGACAACCAGGCTACCTAAGTATGGTTCTCAATCAGGGAAACCAGGCTACCTAAGTATGGTTCTCAATCAGGGACAACCAGGCTACCTAAGTATGGTTCTCAATCAGGGACAACCAGGCTACCTAAGTATGGTTCTCAATCAGGGACAACCAGGCTACCTAAGTATGGTTCTCAATCAGGGACAACCAGGCTACCTAAATATGGTTCTCAATCAGGGACAACCAGGCTACCTAAATATGGTTCTCAATCAGGGACAACCAGGCTACCTAAGTATGGTTCTCAATCAGGGAAACCAGGCTACCTAAATATGGTTCTCAATCAGGAACAACCAGGCTACCTAAGTATGGTTCTCAATCAGGGACAACCAGGCTACCTAAGTATGGTTCTCAATCAGGGACAACCAGGCTACCTAAGTATGGTTCTCAATCAGGGACAACCGGGCTACCTAAATATGGTTCTCAATCAGGGACAACCAGGCTGCCTAAATATGGTTCTCAATCAGGGACAACCAGGCTACCTAAGTATGGTTCTCAATCAGGGACAACCAGGCTACCTAAGTATGGTTCTCAATCAGGGACAACCAGGCTACCTAAGTATGGTTCTCAATCAGGGACAACCAGGCTACCTAAGTATGGTTCTCAATCAGGGACAACCAGGCTACCTAAATATGGTTCTCAATCAAGGACAACCAGGCTACCTAAATATGGTTCTCAATCAGGGACAACCAGGCTACCTAAATATGGTTCTCAATCAGGGACAACCAGGCTACCTAAATATGGTTCTCAATCAGGGACAACCAGGCTACCTAAGTATGGTTCTCAATCAGGGACAACCAGGCTACCTAAATATGGTTCTCAATCAGGGACAACCAGGCTACCTAAATATGGTTCTCAATCAGGGACAACCAGGCTACCTAAGTATGGTTCTCAATCAGGGACAACCAGGCTACCTAAGTATGGTTCTCAATCAGGGACAACCAGGCTGCCTAAATATGGTTCTCAATCAGGGACAACCAGGCTACCTAAGTATGGTTCTCAATCAGGGACAACCAGGCTGCCTAAATATGGTTCTCAATCAGGGACAACCAGGCTGCCTAAATATGGTTCTCAATCAGGGACAACCAGGCTACCTAAATATGGTTCTCAATCAGGGACAACCAGGCTACCTAAGTATGGTTCTCAATCAGGGACAACCAGGCTACCTAAGTATGGTTCTCAATCAGGGACAACCAGGCTACCTAAGTATGGTTCTCAATCAGGGACAACCAGGCTGCCTAAATATGGTTCTCAATCAGGGACAACCAGGCTACCTAAGTATGGTTCTCAATCAAGGACAACCAGGCTGCCTAAATATGGTTCTCAATCAGGGACAACCAGGCTACCTAAGTATGGTTCTCAATCAGGGACAACCAGGCTACCTAAGTATGGTTCTCAATCAGGGACAACCAGGCTGCCTAAATATGGTTCTCAATCAGGGACAACCAGGCTACCTAAATATGGTTCTCAATCAGGGACAACCAGGCTACCTAAGTATGGTTCTCAATCAGGGACAACCAGGCTGCCTAAATATGGTTCTCAATCAGGGACAACCAGGCTACCTAAATATGGTTCTCAATCAGGGACAACCAGGCTACCTAAATATGGTTCTCAATCAGGGACAACCAGGCTACCTAAATATGGTTCTCAATCAGGGACAACGATAAACAGCTGCCTCTGATTGAGAACCATACCAGGCCAAACACAGAAATCCCAAAACATAGAAAACGGAACATAGATAACCCACCCAACTCACGCCCTGACCGCACTAAAACAAAGACATAATAAAATAACCAAGGTCAGAACGTGACAGATTGTGTATTTTTTAATACTTGTTTCACTTTTATATTGTTTCTTGATGTTCTTTCTGTCTGCATTGTTTGGGAAGGGTAAGTAAGTAAGAATTTCACTGTTAGTCTACATCTGTTGTTTACCATGAGTGATTTTGTTGTTGTTGATTTGATTTGATTTGACACACACACACACACACACACACACACACACACACACACAGTATGGCCTCTATGGGTCTCCAGCTGTGTAGGCATCTAGATGCTCCCTCGGCAAAATGACCTCAAGCTGCGGCATGAGTACTGTGTGTATGTATGTCTGTGCGTGTGTGTGTGTGTGTGTCTGTGTCTCTGTCTGCGTGTGTGTCTTCAACCTTATCCTAACCCTCATTCACGAACCTAGTATGTGTGTCTGTGTGTGTGTGTGTGTGTGTGTGTGTGTGTGTGTGTGTGTCTGTGTCTGTGTCTGTGTCTTCATGAACCTAACCTTAACGGTAATTCCTACCTTAATTTAAACCTTTGATTTATTTTTGAAACGTAAGTTGCACTTGTTTTTTCCCCAAAAGGCTCTTTTAATAAGGTCAGTGGTGTCAGTAACACCCTTCGTCCTGTCTAATTACATTCTGATGTGTCAAGAGAAGATTGTTCAAGTGTTGTTAAAGAGGTGATACATTCTCTCCTGAACCTACTGTTGGTAGAAGACTAGTCGGCTGGAAGGGGGGGGGGGGGGGGGGAGGGAGGAGGGTTATTAGGGCTCGGGGTGAGGGTTGGGCGATGCTGGCGAGGGAGGGGCTTGGAGAGGAGTCCATTTGGGGACGGGGTTAAGTAGGGAGGGATTTTTTTTTTTTAGGGAGGTGGGGGTTGGTGTATTTGTTTAAGTATGAGGTAGCTGGGAGCGGTGGGGGTGGATGTTGGGAGGACGGTGGTGTGAAGAGGGGGGGTGGGGTCGGTGGGGAGGGGGTGTGAAGGGGGTTCGGGGTGTGTCTGGGTGGATTGATGATGTCAGAGTGGGGGTGATAGAGGGGGAAGGGGTACTTTCGAGGAACTGTGTTTTTTTTTTTGGGGGGGGGGGTAAGTATGAGGTAGTTGTGGTTGGGAGTCTGCTAGTGGGGGTATTTGTTTAAATACGGGGGGGGGGGGGGCAGGAGTTAATCTTGTTATCTGGTAATCTTCAAATACTCTGATCTGACTGGGTAGAATGCAAATCCGCCATACATCTCCAAACTGAATCTGAAACTCAAATCGGCTAATGGAAAAATCCCTCCCTCACTAACCCATAACACTGCATCTCTACTCTGAATCTGTACTCCAATTTCTCATTCACTAGCCAGTAGAATTAATCAGCTATAGGCTTCTTATATATATAGCTATCTTCTGCAGCTTTGTGTGTTGTCATATAGTTCCTGAAAACCTGCTGCTATTGGCTGCTGTGATATGTTGGTGTTAAGTGGTGCTGGATTTTTTAAAAAATAAAAAAAGTGTGGATAAATCATTGAAGAAAGAAAAGGAGAGAACGAGAGAGGGATGGAAATAGAGTCTGAATTGCTCTGTTTCTACGGTAACTGAGGATGGGGAGGTATCCAGGATGAGAGTGGAAGCAAAACAAACCTCCCCGCCTCCGATGGCAACAGCGCAGCAATTGGTTCTCGTTTCCTGCCGAGAACAGAATAAAAACATAACAAAGTCCCCTAGTAGCCACAATTCAGAAGTTGCATCAGAAAGCTGAGAGAGCCAAGAGGCAGGCCGCAACACACACACAAGCACACACACACACACACACACACACACACACACACACACACACACACACACACACACACACACACACACACACACACACACACACACACACACACACACACACACACACACGTACACTGGGGAGGTAGGGCACACACACACAAGCACATGGGCACACACACACGATCACATGCTCCACTTCACCCCAAAGCCACCCCTCACCCCCCCCCCCTCCTCGCCTCCTCCCTCCCTCCCTCGCTCTCCCGCCAAAATATCATCAGCACTTGAATCCTGCCTAGAAACCACCAACCAGCTTCCTTCTCGCTCTGATTGGCCGAGCTCCCTAGCAACCACGTTGGCCCAGGCAGCCAGTCAGGCGCGTTGAGCAAGAGACACACTGACCCAATGAAATAGATTACTGCTAGGCTAGAGGCAGCACACTGACCTGGTAACAACTAGCATGGGGGAGGCAGGGAGGGGTAGGGGGAGGAGAGGAGGATGCTCTGATTGGCTGAGGGGGAGTCAGGTGGGGTGGGGGAGGAGAGGAAAAACCTCTGATTGGTTGTTCTCTCTCGTCAAATTGTCTCCATTCTCTGTTTGTCTCTTCAGTCATTCATACATTTCTCTGTTTACTTTCACTGAGTCTTGCAACTGACAGCACTGGCTACCCTACCCTACCTGGCTACCCTACCCTACCTGGCTACCCTACCCTACCCAACCCTACCCTACCCTATCCTACCCTACCCTACCCTACCCAACCATACCCTACCCTACCCTACCCTAACCTACCCTAACCCACCCTACCCTACCCTACCCTACCCAACCCTACCCTACCCTATCCTAACCTACCCTACCCTACCCTACCCTACCCTACCCTAACCCACCCTACCCTACCCTACTCTACTCTACTCTACCCTACCCTACTCTGCCCAACCCTACCCTAACCTACCCTACCCAACCCCACCCTACCCTACCCTACCCTACTCCACCCTACTCTACCCAACCCTACTCTACTCTACCCAACCATACCCTACTATAATCGACCCTACCCTACCCTAGCATACCCTACTGTAATCTACTCTAACCTACTCTAATCTACCCTACCCTACTCTAATCTATCCTACCCTAGTCTACCCTTCTCTAATCCACCCCACCCACCCTACGCTAATCCACCCTACCCCACCCTACTCTAATCTACCCTACCCTACTTTAGCCTACCCTACTATAATCTACCCTTCCCTACTATAATCTACCCTGCCATAAACACCCTACCCTACTCTAATCGACCCTACCCTAGCCTAGCCTACTCGAATCGACCCTACTCTACTGTAATCTACCCTACCCTACTCTAATCAACCCAACCCTGCCCTAGCCTACCCTACTCTAATCGACCCTACCCTACTATAATCTACCCTTCCCTAGTCTACCCTACTCTAATCGACCCCACCCTACCCTTCTCTACTCTACTCTAATCTACCCTACTATAATTTACCATACCCTAAATACCCAACCCTACTCTAATCCACTCTAAATATCCTACCCTACTCTAATCCACCCTACCCTACCCAACCACACCCTACTCTAATCAACACTACCATACCCTACCATACCTACCATACCACTACCCTAATCTACCCCAACCTACCCTACTCTAATCTACTATAATCTAATCAACTCTATCCTACCCTACCAAACCCTACCCTACTCTAACCCACCCTACCCTACTCTAACCTACACTACTCAAATCTACTCTAATCGAATCAACTCTACCCAACCTCCCCTACTCTAATCTACTCTAATCAACCCTACTCTAATCTACCCCACCCTAATCTACCCTAACCTACCCCAACCTACCCTACTCTAATCTACTCTAATCTACTATACCCCACCCTACTCTACCCTGCTCTATTCTACCCTACCCTACCCCACTCTAATCCATTTTACCCTACTCTAACCTACCATTCTTTACTCTAACCTACCCTTCCCTACCCTACTCTACCCTGCTCCACACTACCCTACTCTAACCCACCCTACCCTAATCTACTGTACCCTACCCCACCTTACTCTAATCTACCCAACCCTACTCTATCCCAGCCAACCCTACTCTAATCTACTCCACCCTACCCTGCACGAACCTACTCTACCCCAAACCTGCCCTGTCCTATCCTGCTATAACCTACCCAGTCCTATTCTACCGTGTCCTACCCTGTTCTAACCTACCCTGCCCTACGCTTTCCTACCCTGCTCTAAACTACCCTGCCATACCCGTTCCTACCCTGCTGTAACATACCCTGCCATACCCTTTCCTACCCTGCTCTAAACTACCCTGCCATACACTACCCTGTCCTACCATGCTATAAACTACCTGCCCTACCCTACCGTGTCCTACCGTGCTCTAAACTACCCTGCCCAACCTTAATTTGTCCTACCGTGCTTTATACTACCCCGCCCTACCCTACCCTGTCCTACCGTGCTTTATACTACCCCACCCTACACTGTCCTACCCTGCTCTAACCTACCCTGCCCTAGCTACCCTGCCCTATCCAATCCTGCCCTGCTCTGCTCTACCCTACCCTGCCCTACCATGCCCTATTTCACACACAGAGAGAGAGACACACACACACACACATACAAACACAAGCGCAGCCGTCCCACTGTCTGCCCCTAAGCCTAGGTCAATGTAAAGACGGTGGCGCTGGATAGGGATTGGTCCGTATGATCACCCGGCAACAGACCATAGTTCCTCATAACAAGTGTTCCCTCTCCTGCCTTTTCTGGGTAGGATTAGGCTGTAATCACACTTGTAAAACAACAAAGGGTCTTGTTGTTGTTGTTGTTGTGTAACTTCTAATGACCAATAGAAAAGCTAGTGAAAAGTCAGGTTGAATTTTAATTCCACATAAGTCAATTTTTATGAGTTAGGCAGTTAGTTCCTTAGGCGGGCAGGGCAGCATTTATATGGGTAAATGTTTACTTTGAGGAGAGTGGGATGAAGCTTTTGTGTGTGTGTATGTGTGTGTGTGTGTGTGTGTGTGTGTGTGTGTGTGTGTGTGTGTGTGTGTGTGTGTGTGTGTGTGTGTGTGTGTGTGTGTGTGTGTGTGTGTAAAACTGTAGACTCTAGATACACATTTGAAACGGTTTACTCTCATAGTTTAGGGATTTCATATCAATACCCTGTAGGATCGGCTGTTCACATTGAAGAGAGAGATACAGGGAGAGAGAGATAGAGAGATACATTGTAAATACAACCTATTTTTATGCTTATTTATTTTCCCTTTTGTACTTTAACCATTTGTACTTCGTTACAACACTGTATATATACATAATATGACATTTGTAATGTCTTTATTCTTTTGAAACTTCTGTGAGTGTAATGTTTACTGTTAATTATATTGCTTATTTCACTTTTGTATATTATCTACCTCACTTGCTATGGCAATGTTAACACATGCTTCCCATGCAAATAAAGCCCCTTGAATTGAATTGAATTGAGAGACTAGAGAGAGAGAGAGGCTGAGAGAGAGACTAGAGAGAGAGAGAGGCTGAGAGAGAGAGACTAGAGAGAGAGAGAGACTAGAGAGAGAGAGAGGCTGAGAGAGACTAGAGAGAAAGAGAGGCTGAGAGAGAGACTAGAGAGAGAGAGAGACTAGAGAGAGAGAGAGGCTGAGAGAGAGCGACTAGAGAGAGAGAGAGGCTGAGAGAGAGAGACTAGAGAGAGAGAGACTAAAGAGAGAGAGGCTGAGAGAGAGACTAGAGAGAGAGAGAGAGAGACTAGAGAGAGAGAGAGGCTGAGAGAGAGAGAGACTAGAGAATTGAATTGAAAAACAGAGAGAGATACATAGAGAGAGCGATACAGAGAGCGAGAGAAATAGGGAGAGAGATAGAGAGAGAGAGATACAAAGAGAGAGACAGAGAGTGATAGAGAGAGAAATACAAAGAGAGCTACATAGAGATACAGAGAGAGATACAGAGAGAAAGAGAGATACAGAGAGAGAGATAAAGAGAGAAATACAGAGAGAAATAAAGAGAGATTCAGAGAGAGATACAGAGAGAGAGAGATACAGAGCGAGATACTGAGAGAAATACAGAGAGAGAGAGATACAGAGAGAAATACAGAGAGAAAGAGAGATACAGAGAGAGATACAGAGAGAGAGAGATACAGAGAGAGATACTGAGAGAAAGAGAGATACAGAGAGATACAGAGAGAAATACAGAGAGAAATACAGAGAGAGAGAGATACAGAGAGAGATACTGAGAGTATTACAGAGAGATACAGAGAGAAAGAGAGATGCAGAGAGAGATTCTGAGAGAAAGAGAGATACAAAGAGAGAGATAGAGAGATACATTGTAAATACAACCAATTTTTATGCTTATTTAGAGTACACAGAGAGTACACAGCGGCAGAATACCTGACCACTGTGACTGACCCAAAATTAAGGAAAGCTTTGACTATGTACAGACTCAGTGAGCATAGCCTTGCTATTGAGAAAGGCCGCCGTAGGCAGACATGGCTCTCAAGAGAAGACAGGCTATGTGCTCACTGCCCACAAAATGAGGTGGAAACTGAGCTGCACTTCCTAACCTCCTGCCCAATGTATGACCATATTAGAGAGACATATTTCCCTCAGATTACACAGATACACAAAGAATTCGAAAACAAATCCAACGTTGATAAACTCCCATATCTACTGGGTGAAATTCCACAGTGTGCCATCACAGCAGCAAGATTTGTGACCTGCTGCCACAAGAAAAGGGCAACCAGTGAAGAACAAACACCATTGTAAATACAACCCATATTTATGTTGATTTATTTTACCTTTTGTACTTTTAACTATTTGCAAATTATGACAACACTGTATACAGACATAATATGACATTTGGAATGTCTATATTCTTTTGAAACTTTTGTGAGTGTAATGTTTACTGTTCATTTTTATTGTATTTTTTCAATTTTGTTTATTATTGTCACGCCCTGGCCATGGAGAGCTTTTTAAGCTCTATGTTGGTTAGGTCGGGGGTGTGACTAGGGTGCGTCATCTAGGTAATTATATTTCTATGTTGGCCTGGCATGGTTCCCAATCAGAGGCAGCTGTTTATCGTTGTCTCTGATTGGGGATCCTATTTAGGCAGTCATTTCCCCTTTGTGTTTTGTGGGATCTTGACTTTGTATAGTTGCCTGTGAGCACTAAAGCAGCGTCACGTTTCGTTTTGTGCATTTATTGTTTTCTTTGAGTTTCACTTCATAATAAAGAGGATGGAACCATTACCACGCTGCATCTTGGTCCACTCATTATGACGATCGTGACAATTATCTACTTCACTTGTTTTGGCAATGTGAACTTTACCAAAATAAGTAAACATGTTTCCCATGCCAATAAAGCCCCTTGGATTTAATTGAGAGAGCGAGAGAGATGCAGAGAGAGAGAGAGAGAGAGAGAGAGAGATAAAGAGAGTGATACAGATAGACAGAGAGAGAGAGAGAGGGAGATAGAGAGTGATACAGATAGACAGAGAGAGAGAGAGGGAGAGGGAGAGAGAGAGATACAGATAGAGGGAAATACAGAGAGAGATGCAGATAGAGGGAGCTACAGAGAGAGATACAGATAGAGGGAGATACAGAGAGAGAGAAAGAGAGAGAGAGATACAGAAAGAAAGATACAGAGAGAGAGAGAGATACAAATAGAGAGAGAGAGATACAGGGAGAGAGAGATACAGGGAGAGGGAGCTACAGAGAGAGATACAGAGAGCGAGAGATACAGAGACAAAGAGAGATAAAGAGAGAGAGAGAGAGAGAGAGAGAGAGAGAGAGAGATACAGAAAGAAATATACAGAGAGAGAGAGAGATACAGGGAGAGAGAGATACTTATTTATAACAAGTCTTATAATCCATTATGGAAAATGATCAGAAAATACCTTCATATTGTATCAGATTTACAGGTTCATAAAAAAAGTGTTACCAAAGAGGTCAGTCAGCCAAGGGCATTATGTTCAACTCATAACTAGAAGGATTTGTCTAAACTAACTAAACCAAGAGTAAAACAAATGTATATTTGTATAATGAGTCTGTAACGATTGTTGTTGGTGGAAGGAGAGGAGGACCAGCAGGACCAGCAGCGCCTCTTCAACCTCAGGAGGCTGAAGAAATTCGGCTTGTCACCAAAAGCACTCACAAACTTCTACAGATGCACAATCGAGAGCATCCTGTCGGGCTGTATCACCGCCTGGTACGGCAACTGCTCCGCCCACAACCGTAAGGCTCTCCAGAGGGTAGTGAGGTCTGCACAACGCATCACCGGGGGCAAACTACCTGCCCTCCAGGACACCTACACCACCCGATGTCACAGGAAGGCCATAAAGATTATCAAGGACAACAACCACCCGAGCCACTGCCTGTTCACCCCGCTATCATCCAGAAGGCGAGGTCAGTACAGGTGCATCAAAGCTGGGACCGAGAGACTGAAAAACAGCTTCTATCTCAAGGCCATCAGACTGTTAAACAGCCACCACTAACATTGAGTGGCTGCTGCCAACACACTGACTCAACTCCAGCCACTTTAATAATGGGAATTGATGGGAAATTATGTAAAATATATCACTAGCCACTTTAAACAATGCTACCTAATATAATGTTTACATACCCTACATTATTCATCTCATATGTATACGTATATACTGTAATCTATATCATCTACTGCATCTTTATGTAATACATGTATCACTAGCCACTTTAACTATGCCACTTTGTTTACATACTCATCTCATATGTATATACTGTATTCGATACCATCTACTGTATCTTGCCTATGCTGCTCTGTACCATCACTCATTCATATATCTTTATGTACATATTCTTTATCCCCTTACACTTGTGTCTATAAGGTAGTAGTTTTGGAATTGTTAGTTAGATTACTTGTTGATTGTTACCGCATCGTCGGAACTAGAAGCACAAGCATTTCGCTACACTCGCATTAACATCTGCTAACCATGTGTATGTGACAAATAACATTTGATTAGATTTGATTTGATTTGATTTGTGCAGAGTGGTAGGTATCCATAATACTTTAAATCCAGAATGAACACACCAACAAAAACAACAAAATGACAAACGAACAGTTCTGACAGGTGCAACAAACACTAACCAGAAAATAACCACCCACAACTCAAAATGGGAAAACAGGCTGCCTAAGTATGGCTCTCAATCAGAGACAACGAATAGACAGCTGCCTCTGATTGAGAACCGTACCAGGCCAAACACATATAGAAAAAGAAAACCTAGAGCTACAACATAGAATACCCACCCACATCACACCCTGACCAAACTAAAAATAGAAACATACAATGCAATCTACGGTCAGGGCGTGACAGAGTCCACAAGTCTCTCAGGGGGTTCATATCTGTTTTCAGGGGCCTAGTCTATTTGGTTACCTTTAAAACATATACCTGATTGTAATGTGCGATATAAGGTAGAGTTAATTACTTTTTCGAATGCTGCTATTGTTGCCTGTAATTCGATAACAATCAATATTCATTGGTCTTCTGGTGCAGCTCTCAGTCCTTCGGAAGCTCTAAAGATAAGCCTTTTTTGCATGTTTACGTCCAATCCTGGAGTGATAAGCGATTTTTTTGCATGACGGTTGAGTTTCACAGCTTCATCGCGGTAATTTATCACCTGACAGGGAAAAGCTCTTCAGAGACATGTTAGATATGACCATTGTTTCTCAACGTGGATATGACACGGAACAAACAGACTCACCTAGGCAACACTTCAACAAGCTATCGTCACTCGTCATTTCATCCGTTGTCACTGGGAAAGGGAAACGGGATCAGTGCTTTACATTCACATTCACTTCAGACAGAAAATGACTGCATCCTGATTGAAACCCTATTCTGTTTATATTGCACTACTTTAACCAGAGCCTACTCAAACCCAGAATCTACTTTAACCATAGCCTACTTTAACCCAGAGCCTACTTCAACCAGAGCCTACTTAACCAGAGCCTACTTTAACCCAGAGCCTACTTTAACCCAGCGCCTACTTCAACCAGAGCCTACTTAACCAGAGCCTACTTAACCAGAGCCTACTTTAACCCAGAGCCTACTTTAACCCAGCGCCTACTTCAACCAGAGCCTACTTTAACCAGTGTCTACTTTAACCCAGAGCCTACTTTAACCCAGAGCCTACTTTAACCAGTGCCTACTTAACCAGTGTCTACTTTAACCCAGAGCCTACTTTAACCCAGAGCCTACTTTAACCAGTGCCTACTTTAACCCAGAGCCTACTTTAACCAGAGCCTACTTCAACCCAGAGCCTACTTTTAACCCCACCCTACTTTAACCAGACCATACTTTAACCAGAGACTACTTTAACCAGAGCCTATTTTTAACCAGAGCCTACTTTAACCCATAGCCTACTTTACCCAGAGCCTACTTCAACCCAGAGCCTATTTTTAACCAGAGTCTACTTTAACCCTTAGCCTACTTTAACCAGAGCCTACTTTAACCAGAGTCTACTTTAACCAGAGACTACTTTAACCAGAGACTACTTTAACCAGAGCCTATTTTAACCAGAGCCTACTTTAACCAGAGACTACTTTAACCAGAGCCTACTTTAACCAGAGACTACTTTAACCAGAGCCTACTTTAACCAGAGCCTACTTTAACCAGAGCCTACTTTAACCAGAGCCTACTTTAACCAGAGCCATGGGGAAAGCCATTTGGGATGTAAATAATGGCTTTCTGTTCAACATTGTCAAGGTATGAGGTCAAAACGTAACGTGTTTTGGGGTCTTATCAGACCTATTGTAACCCATTCTGTAGACTTCCCATTACCATTCCTATTACCATTCCAATCGCCTTCCAAGAGGAGGAGTTTACAGCCATTTGTCTGAGTTAGGCAATGATGACATCAAGACTTAGACCAATTATGTGGGATTCCCATTGCCAAGGAGACGATGACATCAAGAAGTAGACTTAACCACACAGCTCCCCAGTGGGGTTGCTAAATGGCCTTGAGAGTTAAATGACTCACTCTGATTCCCATCCTCAATAACTACCAGGACAGTCATAAAACCATTAAACCTTCCACTTTGATAAATGGCTTCTTCATCCTGTAGACCTTTACCCAATCTGGCAACCAGAAGCATAAATCAGCTCCCAGAAGCCTGTAGCAGCTCCCAGAAGCCTATAGCAGCTCTCAGAAGCCTATAGCAGCTCTCAGAAGCCTATAGCAGCTCTCAGAAGCCTATAGCAGCTCTCAGAAGCCAATAGCAGCTCTCAGAAGCCTACAACAGCTCTCAGAAGCCTATAGCAGCTCCCAGAAGCCTATAGCAGCTATCAGAAGCTCCCAGAAGCTCCCAGAAGCCTACAACAGCTCTCAGAAGCCTATAGCAGCTCTCAGAAGCCTATAGTAGCTCTCAGAAGCTCACAGAAGCCTATAGCAGCTCTCAGAAGTCTATAACAGTTCTCAGGAGCCTATAGCAGCTCTCAGAAGCCTATAGCAGCTCTCAGAAGCCTATAACAGCTCTCAGAAGCCTATAGCAGCTCTCAGAAGCCTATAGCAGCTCTCAGAAGCCTATAGCAGCTCTCAGAAGCCTATAGCAGCTCTCAGAAGCATATAGCGGCTCTCAGAAACCTATAACAGCTCTCAGAAGCCTATAACAGCTCTCAGAAGCCTATAACAGCTCTCAGAAGCCTATAGCAGCTCTCAGAAGCCTATAGCAGCTCTCAGAAGCCTATAGCAGCTCTCAGAAGCCTATAACAGTTCTCAGAAGCCTATACTAGCTCTCAGAAACATATATCAGCTCTCAGAAGCCTATAGCAGCTCTCAGAAGACTATAGCAGCTCTCAGAAGCCCATAGAAGCTCTCAGAAGCCTATAGCAGCTCTCATAAGCATATAGCAGCTCCCATAAGCCTATAGCAGCTCTCAGCAGCCTATGGCAACTCGCAGAAGCCTATAGCAGCTCTCAGAAGCCTATAGCAGCTCCCATAAGCATATAGCAGCTCTCAGAAGCCTATTGCAGCTCTCAGAAGCCTATGGCAGGTCTCAGAAACTTATGGCAGGTCTCAGAAGCCTATCCACATATGTCATGGTGGTTTTAGTGATTCGACATTACGTCATTTTTCCCTCTAAGATAACTATTTACATACCAAGAGGATCAGTGATGGGCCTGTTAATCTGTGAAATGAACCTATTCTACTGGCTTTGTGAAATGCACCTATTCCACTGGCTTTTGTTTGGCCATAAAGGATTGTCTCTATTGGCTGTGAGAAGCTGTATGAATCTAATTGGATAAAGCAAAGAGAGACCGAGCACCACACAATCCCTGAACGCCGCAGGGACATCATTCTAGGAAATTTAAAAGTTTTGCTCTTGTCTCCTGGAAACACAGTATGATGCGTTTCAGGCATAATTAATCTGCCCCAGAAAGAAATATTCCACTTCCTGAAGGTTTTGGAGAGAAAAAACAAACATCAAAACACCAGAAATGGGTTGCTTTTATATTTTGTTTAACATTTATTTAAACTGTAAAATTACTGTATTTATTTTCCCTCAAACACCAGACAATTGTTCCTTTACCTTTTGTTTGGTTTAAAGCTATAGAAGCAAAAAAAAAAAAAACAACTACAGGCAAATCATTATTTGTTGCAAACTACATGGTCTACTGCAAGTTTGAATGTTGGTGGTAAACAACAGGTGTAAGAATCTAACCTACAGTAATATTCTACTCAGATCTGAATGCTGAACATGACTTAAAACGTGTTTCAGATCAATTACATAACAGACCTAACAGACCTAGACCCTCTGATACCGGTTAGATTGGCGATACAGCAACAGAGTATCACTCGAGACATCTCACTCACACGCACGCACACAGACATCTCAGGGGGTCTAGCGTTTGTGAAAGTGGAGATGGCCTGGAATTTATCACGGACCTCAACCCAGAGTCTCTCAGAGCGGTCACAGTCAGCCCACTGACACCGCTATTAGATCGCAGCAAAATCACAGTCTACTTGAACAGAGCAATACTCAAGAGGCATCAAAGCCAAAGGAACTGAATAATATTAAGACATGCTATAGATGGAAGGAAAGTAGTGTGGAAACCTACCAAAAAACTATTAGGCAACAACAAATTAAATCCCTTTTAGACAACTTCCTGGACAAAATGTTTCACTGTAATAGTGAAAGTGTAAACTTGGCAGTAGAAAACCTAAACAGTATATTTGACCTCTCAGCTTCCCTATCAAATCTAAAAATGTAAAGCAGGCATTAACAACAATGACAAATGGTTTGATGAAGAATGCAAAAAACATAAGAATGAAATTGAGAAACCTGTCCAACCAAAAACATGGAGACCCAGAAAACCTGAGCCTTCACTATGGTAAATCAATAAAACAATACAGAAATACACTACGGAAAAAGAAGGAACAACACATCAGAAATCACGTTGATTGAAGAATCCATAGAATCTAAACACACAACAACACAAAGAGTTATCTATCCAAAACGAAGATGTATAGATAAACCACTTCTCCAATCCTTTTGGCTCTATAACAGAGAACAAACAGCAAAAAACATATACATGATCAAATACATATCTTAGAAACAACCATTATAGACTACCAGAACCCATTGGATTCTCCAATTACATTGAATGAACTACAGGACAAAATACAAACATTCCAACCCAAAAAGGCCTGTGGTGATGACGGTATCCTAAATTAAATCAAATATAATATATAATATATCAAATATACAGACCACAAATTCCAATTGGCTACTTGAACATCCTGAGTTCTGGCATCTTCCCCAATATTTGGAACCAATAACTACCGTGGGATATGCGTCAACAGCAACCTAGGGAAAATCCCCTGCGCTATCATTAACAGCAGACTCTAACCCTAATTGACAAGCAAACCAAAACAAAGACAAAGTCTTCTCATACTTTGTGGATTTCAAAACATCTTTTGACTCAATTTGGCATGAGGGTCTGCTATAGAAATTGATGGAAAGCGGTGTTGGGGAAAAACATACGACATTGTAAAATCCATGTACACAAACAAGAAGTGTACGTTTAAAATTGGCAAAAACACACACATTTCTTTCCACAGGGCCGTGGGGTGAAACAGGGATGCAGCTTGAGCCCCACCCTCTTCAATATATATATCAACGAATTGGCGAGGGCACTAGAACAGTCTGCAGCACCTGGCCTCACCCTACTAGAATCTGAAGTCAAATGTGTACTGTTTGCTGATGATCTGGTGCTTCTGTCACCATCCAAGGAGGGCCTACAGCAGCACCTAGATATTCTGCACAGATTCTGCCAGACCTGGGCCCTGCCAGACCTGGGCCCTGCCAGACCTGGGCCCTGACAGACCTGGGCCCTGACAGACCTGGGCCCTGACAGACCTGGGCCCTGACAGACCTGGGCCCTGACGGTAAATCTCAGTAAGACCAAAATAGTGTTCCAAAACAAGGTCCCATTTCCAGGACCACAAATACAAATTCCATCTAGACACAGCTGCCCTAGAGCACACACAAAAAACGATACAAACCTTGGCCCAAACATCAGCGCCACAGAGCTGTGAATGATCTGAGAGACAAGGCAAGAAGGGCCTTCTATGCCATCAGAAGGAACATAAAATTCAACATACCAATTAGGATCTGGCTAAAAATACTTCAATCAGTCATAGAACCCATTGCTTTTTATCGTTGTGAGGTCTGGGGTCCGCTCACCAACCAAGAAAAGGGACAAACACCAAATTGAGACCCTGCATGCCGAATTCTGCAAAAACATCCTCCATGCATCCTCCATCTTAAAACACCAAATAATGCATGCCGAGCAGAATTAATACCCGCTAAATATAAAAATCCAGTAAAGAGACATTAAAATTCTACAACTACCTAAAAGGAAGCGATTTCTCAAACGTTCCATAACAAAGCCATCACCTACAGAGAGATGAACCTGGAGAAGAGTCCCCTAAGCAAGCTGGTCCTGGGGCTCTGTTCACAAACACAAACAGACCTCAAAAAGCCCCCCAAAAAAGGTCAACCAGTGAAGAACAAACACCATTGTAAATACAACCCATATTTATGTTGATTTATTTTCCATTGTGTACTTTAACTATTTACACATTGTTATAACACTGTACGGAGACATAATATTACACTTGAAATGTCTTTATTCTTTTGTAACTTCTGTGAGTGTAATGTGTACTGTTAATGATCTATTTCACTTGCTTTGGCAATGTTAACACACGTTTCCCATGTCAATAAAGCCCTTTGAATTGAATTGGGAGAGAGAGATTGTAAGAGATTTCCTCCTCTTCTTCCGAAGAGGAGAGGCGAGAAGGATCAGAGGACCAATATGTGACGTAGTAAGTGTCCATGGTTCTTTTATTAAGAAATACTACACATGAACACGACTGAAATACAAAAACAATAAACGTGGAATGAACGAACGAAACCCAAAACAGTACCGTGTGGTGAAAAACACAGACACGGAAACAAACACCCACAAACACACAGTGAAACCCAGGCTACCTGAGTATGATTCTCAATCAGAGACAACTAATGACACCTGCCTCTGATGGAGAACCATACTAGGCCGAAACATAGAAATACCCAAATCATAGAAAAACAAACATAGACTGCCCACCCCAACTCATGCCCTGACCATACTAAATAATGACAAAACAAAGGAAATAAAGGTCAGAACGTGACAGAGATACAGAGAGAGAAAGAGAGATAGAGTGATAAAGAGAGAGAGAGAGAGAAAGACAGAGAGAGATACAGAGAGAGATACAGAGAGAGAAAGAAATACAGAGAGAGATACAGAGAGAGAGAGAAATACAGAGAGAGATACAGAGAGAGAGAGAAATACAGAGAGAGATACAGAGAGACAGAGATTGAGTAAGGAGAGAAAGAGAGGATGGAAAAGATATCCAGTGTACCGTGAGAGCCATCACCAAGCTGTGAGTGTAGGAAGTTCTCTCTCTCTCTCTCTCTCTCTCTCTCTCTCTCTCTCTCTCTCTCTCCCCTTCTCTCTCTCTCTCTCTCTCTCTCTCTCTCTCCCCTTTTCTCTCTCTCTCTCTCTCTCTCTCTCTCTCTCTCTCTCTCTCTCTTTCTCTCTCCTGCCTGAGCTGAGCAAGTGAACCGTACCTAAAACAAACTGTCTTTCTGAAGACGAGGGTTGAATTCGTTTAGCCTCAGAATGCAACCACTGCACATTTACATTGAGCCAGCCAGTCAGCCAGTCAGCCAGTCAGCCAGTCAGCCAGTCAGCCAGTCAGCCAGTCAGCCAGTCAGCCAGTCAGCCAGTCAGTCAGTCAGTCAGTTAGCCAGTCAGTCAGCCAGTCAGCCAGTCAGCCAGTCAGCCAGTCAGCCAGTCAGCCAGTCAGTCAGCCAGTCAGCCAGTCAGCCAGTCAGTCAGTCAGCCAGTCAGTCAGTCAGTCAGTCAGTAAGTCAGTCAGCCAGTCAGCCAGTCAACCCAAGCCAGCAGATGTTTGTGGTTGGTGTGCCAGCTTCAATCAGGTTGCTATGAGGACAGACCGCGACTGACACCCTCACCCTGCGGTCTGCGGTCATTGGGCATCATTCCAGTTGGGCGGCCGGACGGGCACACCTGTGGCTAATTTTAGGCAGGCATTCAGGCGGACACACCTGTGGCTAGGACCACCTGCTTTACAAAGGACCCGCCACACATTCTGATGAAGTCACAGTAGTCTGGCTATAGGGAGCTGTGACTGACTTCAGGATGGGTGGGAAATGGAGACATGGGTGGGCCACTCTCCAAATATATCTTCTAACAGACATCAAATCCTCTGGAAAAATTCACTCCTCTCCTCGACAACAACATAAACAATGTGTGACTTCATTCACCTCAGGGCCTGTCTTCAATCTCCTCAGGACCTGTCTTCATTCTCCTCGGGGCCTGCCTTCATTCTCCTCGGGGACTGTCCTCATTCTCCTCGGGGCCTGCCTTCATTCTCCTCGGGGCCTGCCCTGCCCTCATTCTCCTCGGGCCTGCACTCATTCTCCTCTGGGCCTGCTTTCATTCTCCTCGGGGCCTGTCCTTATTCTCCTCGGGGCCTGTCCTCATTCTCATTGGGGCCTGTCCTCATTCTCCTCGGGGCCTGTCCTCATTCTCCTCGGGACCTGTCCTCATTCTCCTCGGGACCTGTCCTCATTCTCCTCGGGGCCTGTCTTCATTCACCTCAGGGCCTGTCCTCATTCTCCTCAGGGCCTGTCTTCATTCACCTCAGGGCCTGTCCTCATCTCCTCGGGGCCTGTCTTCATGTCATCACGAAGAACATTTCAGGATTGTAAGATCAGTGTAGTCAAGACAGGAGGAGAGGAGAAGATTTTATTGTTCCTCTTGTTCAAAACACCAGCATCGTACGATGCTTAATGAGCGAACGGCATTGAGAATCTGCTTTAAACACTTCTGAGCATTACGATTCATCATCAATGAAGACATTTCCTGGTGGAGGTCTTCAACCGCTGTGGATTTCTGCTAAGCCTGGTTCACAATGTAACAATTAGTACCAGGTAGTAGCAGTCCTTAGCCTACGCAGTCATAATAGGTGCAGACATTTTCTTGTTTTGTAAGTTCAAACGAGACATCGCTGTTTCTGACACCTAATATTTCTTCACTCCGGAGAAAATATATTTTGTCGCTGGTCTTTCTCTGTAGCCGACTTCCCCCCTCCGTCGCCCTTCTTTCACCCCCGTCTCCCCCTTACACTGCCCCAAAGGAGGATGGGATTGACGTGTTATTGAGACGCAGAGATGGACTTTAAAGGGAGACAACTGTCAGTGTTATTTTGTTACTGTCTCCTCGCTAGAATGTGAGCAGCCGTCAATACTAGAGATACTTCATCTCTTGCAGAGTTCGTAAGATAATAATCTGAATATGTCTGTAGGGGAAAAGATATCCTCTCTCTGAAGCTCAAACTGTCAAGGGGAGAATAGTTCAGACAAAGAAGCAACAACTGAGTAGTGAAAGCTTGAAAAAAAATGTTATAGTTAAAAAAATAAAAAAAAGTAAGAAAAAGATGTTGATATCGTCATCCATTGCATTGGGTTGAGAAGATCCTGTCTTTTGTATAGAGAGTGGCTAGTGTGTAGCAGAGTTGGGCTGCTCCCTTAGTGATCACCTCATCACATGGGCAAGTGGAAAACACACAGACACACACACAGACACACAGACACAGACACAGACACACACACACACACACACACACACACACACACACACACAGACACACACACACACACACAGACACACAGACACAGACACACACACACACACACACACACACACACACACACACACACACACACACACACACACAGACACACAGACACAGACACACACACACACACACACACACACACACACACACACACAGACACACAGACACACACACACACACACATTGAGGGGAGGTGAGCATAAGAGAAACCGCAGTGATGTCATGTGTTGAGCAGCCTTGGTCTGCAGTGTGTGTGTGTGTGTGTGTGTGTGTATGTGTGTGTGTGTGCGTGTGTGGAGTGAGTTGGCAGAATAGATGAGCTCACTTCCTGTCATGTGTGGTAGACACAGAGTTTTAGGGGAACTTTCTCTCAGCATGGGTTTGTGAAGGCATGTAAAGGCCTAGCCACTTAAATGACTACATGGAACTGAAATTAATGCAGTACGTGGCTATTTCACCTGCCTTACGAAATCGGTTAGGTCCTATCCGATAGCATACAGTATATTCGGGGTTGAATATTTCAGCCCTAAAATAGTTTCTGGGACAAAATAACTAACGTAAGAGAATAGCTAATGGAACACGTGATGCAAACTCGTATGTACCGATTCACCACACGTGAACTTCCCTCTCAGGAAATACAAACTATTTCCATTTCAATGTTCAACATTACATCATATTAATAGGGCTTGGGAACCACAGCTCCTTTACTGGGAAGTCCTTTTGGAAATACATTTTTAAACATTTTCTCTGTACTGTAATGTCATGCGTAACCACAAATGTAGCTCTAACCTCCCCCCTCCCCCTTCACAACTATAGTTCCACTGTGGTGAGCCCCCCCCCCCCCTCCACAACTATAGTTCCACTGTGGTGAGCCCCCCCCCCCCCTCCACAACTATAGTTCCACTGTGGTGAGCCCCCCCTCTCCTCCCCTCTCCTCTCCCTCCACAACTATAGTTCCACTGTGGTGAGCCCCCCCTCCCCTCCCCCCTCCCTCCACAACTACAGTTCCACTGTTGTGAGCCCCCCTCCCCTCCCCCCTCCCCCCACAACCATAGTTCCACTGTTGTGAGCCTCCCCCCTCCCTCTCCCCTCCCCCCTCCCTCCCTCCACAACTATAGTTCCACTGTTGTGAGCCTCCCCCCTCCCCTCTCCCTCCACAACTATAGTTCCACTGTTGTGAGCCTCCCCCCTCCCCTCTCCCTCCACAACTATAGTTCCACTGTTGTGAGCCTCCCCCCTCCCCTCCCCTCCCCTCTCCCTCCACAACTATAGTTCCACTGTTGTGAGCCTCCCCCCTCCCTCTCCCCTCCCCCCCTCCCTCCCTCCACAACTATAGTTCCACTGTTGTGAGCCTCCCCCCTCCCCTCTCCCTCCACAACTATAGTTCCACTGTTGTGAGCCTCCCCCTCCCCTCCCCTCCCCTCTCCCTCCACAACTATAGTTCCACTGTTGTGAGCCTCCCCCCTCCCCTCTCCCTCCACAACTATAGTTCCACTGTTGTGAGCGTCCCCCTCCCCTCCCCTCCCCTCTCCCTCCACAACTATAGTTCCACTGTTGTGAGCCTCCCCCCCCCTCCCCTCTCCCTCCACAACTATAGTTCCACTGTGGTGAGCCTCCCCTCCCCTCCCCTCCCCCTCCCTCCACAACTATAGTTCCACTGTGGTGAGCGCCCCCTCCCCCTCCCTCCCCTCTGTGGTGAGCTCCCCCTCCCCTTCACTCCCCTCTCCCTCCACAACTATAGTTCCACTGTGGTTAGCCCCCCCTCCCCTTCCCTCCCCTCTCCCTCCACAACTATAGTTCCACTGTGGTTAGCCCCCCCTCCCCTTCCCTCCCCTCCCCTCTCCCTCCACAACTATAGTTCCACTGTGGTTAGCCCCCCCTCCCCTTCCCTCCCCTCTCCTCTCCACAACTATAGTTCCACTGTGGTTAGCCCCCCCTCCCCTTCCCTCCCCTCTCCTCTCCACAACTATAGTTCCACTGTGGTTAGCCCCCCCTCCCCTTCCCTCCCCTCTCCCTCCACAACTATAGTTCCACTGTTGTGAGCCTCCCCCTCCCCTCCCCTCCCCTCTCCCTCCACAACTATAGTTCCACTGTGGTGACCTGACGTTGGAATTCCGAGGAATTAAATTATCTCTGAATTCAAAGACCTGACCTGAAATTTGAATGGATTTAAATGTAATTTAGAGGGAGAGAGAATTGTGGGATCAACCCCAACCCTGGTACATTACCCTGCAATGCTTCATTGACATAAATCAAAAAACATTGTTTTTTAGTTTATCTAGGCTATGCATCGTAGATTTATGTCACGAATTAATGTGATAAAAATATGTCTGTATTTACACTTACCAAATGAGGAGGTTAATAGATCACTTGTTGACATCAACAACACATCTTTTAGATCACTTGTTGACATCAACAACACATCTTTTAGATCACTTGTTGACATCAACAACACATCTTTTAGATCACTTGTTGACATCAACAACACATCTTTTAGATCACTTGTTGACATCAACAACACATCTTTTAGATCACTTGTTGACATCAACAACACATCTTTTAGATCACTTGTTGACATCAACAACACATCTTTTAGATCACTTGTTGACATCAACAACACATCTTTTAGATCACTTGTTGACATCAACAACACATCTTTTAGATCACTTGTTGACATCAACAACACATCTTTTAGATCACTTGTTGACATCAACAACACATCTTTTAGATCACTTGTTGACATCAACAACACATCTTTTAGATCACTTGTTGACATCAACAACACATATTTTAGATCACTTGTTGACATCAACAACACATCTTTTAGATCACTTGTTGACATCAACAACACATCTTTTAGATCACTTGTTGACATCAACAACACATCTTTTAGATCACTTGTTGACATCAACAACACATATTTTAGATCACTTGTTGACATCAACAACACATCTTTTACAGAGGTCTCATGACATACAATTTGAGATCAGCGGACAGAATAGATCATCAATAAATCGATACTTTGTTTCAATCGTACCGGTACAGTTACACCCCACTGGAGCCCTATGGCCACATGCCATAGTTGTAATCCTATGGCTCAGATGACCTCACTCCTTACAGACTTATGACATCATTGCGTCCGCATGTCCAGAGGTTCAACTCTGTGACAGGGAAGGGAAGTTAGTGAAGAGATTTGGGAGACGTCAGGTCATGTGTATATTAGATAACCTTTGACCCTTAGACATTTTAGTTATGTGACCATCTCTCACAGGCAGGGTTAGGGTCAGAGAGCCCAGAGAGTGACATCAGCAATCCATCACAAAGCAGAATGGTATACTACAAAGCAGAGTGGTATACTACAAAGCAGAGTGGTATACTACAAAGCAGAGTGGTATACTACAAATCAGAGTGGTATACTACAAAGCAGAGTGGTATACTACAAAGCAGAGTGGTGTACTACAAAGCAGAGTGGTATACTACAAAGCAGAGTGGTATACTACAAAGCAGAGTGGTATACTACAAAGCAGAGTGGTATACTACAAAGCAGAGTGGTGTACTACAAAGCAGAGTGGTATACTACAAAGCAGAGTGGTGTACTACAAAGCAGAGTGGTATACTACAAAGCAGAGTGGTGTACTACAAAGCAGAGTGGTATACTACAAAGCAGAGTGGTATACTACAAAGCAGAGTGGTATACTACAAAGCAGAGTGGTATACTACAAAGCAGAGTGGTATACTACAAAGCAGAGTGGTATACTACAAAGCAGAGTGGTATACTACAAAGCAGAGTGGTGTACTACAAAGCAGAGTGGTATACTACAAAGCAGAGTGGTATACTACAAAGCAGAGTGGTATACTACAAAGCAGAGTGGTATACTACAAAGCAGAGTGGTATACTACAAAGCAGAGTGGTATACTACAAAGCAGAGTGGTATACTACTAGCAGAGTGGTATACTACAAAGCAGAGTGGTGTACTACAAAGCAGAGTGGTATACTACAAAGCAGAGTGGTGTACTACAAATCAACGAGTTAGCCAGCTAATTTGCCTAAATATTTTGAAACAAGTTTTACATATATATATATATATATTTTAAGATAAACTTGGAATGGTCATTGGTGTAATTGTTTCAATAAACAAAAACATACACTGAACCAAAATATAAACACAACATACACTAATTTCAATTATTTTACCGAGTTACAGTCCATATAAGGAAATCCGTCAATTGAAGGCCTGATCTGTGGATTTCACATGACTGAGGTATACAGGTATACACATCTGTTGGTCACAGATACCTTTAAAAAAAAAGGTAGGGGCGTGGATCCGAAAACCAGTCAGTATCTGGTGTGACCACCGTTTGCCTCACTCAGCGTGACACATCTCCTTTGTATAGAGTTGATCAGGCTGTTGATTGTGGCCTGTGGAATGTTGTCCCACTCCTCTTCAATGGCTGTGTGAAGTTGCTGGATATTGGCGGAAACTGGAACACGGTGTCGATCCAGAGCATCCCAAACATGCTCAATGGGTGACATGTCGGGTCAGTATGCAGGACGTGGAAAAACTGGGATATGTTCAGCTTCCAGGAATTGTGTACAGATCCTTGCGACATGGGGCCTTGCATTATCATGCTGAAACATGAGGTGATGGCGGCGGATGAATGGCACGACAATGGGCCTCAGGATCTTGTCACGGTATCTCTGTGCATTCAAATTGACATTGATAAAATGCAATTGTGTTCATTGTTCGTAGCTGATGCCTACCCATACCTTAACCACACCATGATGCACTCTGTTCACAAGGTTGACATCAGCAAAGAATACCAACGTGGTCTGCGGTTGTGAGGCATGATGGACGTACTGACAAATTTTCTAAAGTGATGGTAGAGAAATTAAAATTACATTCTCGGGCAACAGAACTATGAAATAACACATATGTAATCAAGTAGTAACCAGAAAGTGTTGAAGAAATAAAAATATATTTACGTTTTCAAGTAGCCACCCTTTGCCTTGATGACAGCTTTGCACACTGTTGGTATTCTCTCAACCTGCTTCATGAGGTAGTCACCCGGAATGCATTTAATTTAACAGGTGTGCCTTGTTAAAAGTGAATTTGTGGAATCTCTTTTCTTTTTAATGCGCTTGAGCCAATCAGTTGTGTTGTGACAAGGTAGGGGTGGTATACAGAAGATAGCCCTATCTGATGGGCGATTAGGCCTGGCTTGCAGTCGGCATTCCAATTCATGCCAAAGGTGTTCGATGGGGTTGAGATCAGGGCTCTGTGCAGACCAGTCAAGTTTTTCCACACCGATCTCAACAAACCAATTCTGTATGGACCTTGCTTTGTGCACGGGGGGGCATTGTCATGCTGAAACAGGAAAGGGCCTTCCCCAAACTGTTGCCACAAAAAATCATCTAGAATGTCATTGTATGCTGTAGTATTAAGATTTCCCTTCACTGGAACTAAGGGGACCGAACCATGAAAAACAGCCCAGAGAACTATTTCTACTCCACCAAACTTTACAGTTGGCACTATGCATTTGGGCAGGTAGCGTTCTCCTGGCATCCGCCAAACCCGGATTCGTCCATCGGACTGCCAGTTGGTGAAGCGTGGTTCATCACTCTAGAGAAAGCCTTTCCACTGCTCCAGAGTCCAATTGCAGCGAGCTTCACACCCACTCCAGCCGACACTTGACATTGGTGATCTTAGGCTTGTATGCAGCTTCAAGGCCACGGAAACCCGGACAAACAGTTCTTGTTCTGGAAGCGGCAGTTTGGTACTCAGTAGTGAGTGTTGCAACTGAGAACAGATGATTTATGTGTGCTTACTCGCTTCAGCCCTCGGCGGTCCCGTTCTGTGAGCTTGTGTGGTCTACCACATCGCGGCTGAGCCGTTGTTGCTCCTAGACGTTTACAATTCACAATGACAGCACTTTAACCCGGGGGGGGGGGGCCGGCTCTAGCAGGGCAGAAATTTAACGAATTGGCATGTTGGAAAGGTGGCATCCAATGACGGTGCCACGTTGAAAGTCACTGAGATCTTCAGTACGGACCATTCTACTGCCAATGTGTGTCTATGGCGATTGCATGGCTGTGTGCTCGCTTTTATACACCTGTTGACAGGTGTGGCTGAAAAGTTGAAAGGCACATGCTGCTGTATATATAGTGTATCGTAACATGTGTAGTTTTGTTTAGAGTTTATTTAGTTTTGATTGAATTCCTGAAGTCATCGTGTATTAGGGGTGTGGTTGGGTCTTGTATTAGGGGGGTGGTTGGGTCGTGTATTAGGGGTGTGGTTGGGTCGTGTATTAGGGGTGTGGTTGGGTCGTGTATTAGGGGTGTGGTTGGGTTGTGGGTGGTTGGTTGGGTCTTGTATTAGGGGTGTGGTTGGGTTGTGGGTGGTTGGTTGGGTCTTGTATTAGGGGTGTGGTTGGGTCGTGTATTAGGGGGTTGGTTGGGTCGTGTATTAGGGGTGTGGTTGGGTCGTGTATTAGGGGTGTGGTTGGGTCGTGTATTAGGGGTGTGGTTGGGTCGTGTATTAGGGGTGTGGTTGGGTCGTGTATTAGGGGTTGGTTGGGTCGTGTATTAGGGGTGTGGTTGGGTCGTGTATTAGGGGTTGGTTGGGTCGTGTATTAGGGGTTGGTTGGGTCTTGTATTAGGGGTGTGGTTGGGTCTTGTATTAGGGGTGTGGTTGGGTTGTGGGTGGTTGGGTCTTGTATTAGGGGTGTGGTTGGGTTGTGGGTGGTTGGGTCTTGTATTAGGCGTGTGGTTGGGTTGTGGGTGGTTGGGTCTTGTATTAGGGGTGTGGTTGGGTTGTGGGTGGTTGGGTCTTGTATTAGGGGTGTGGTTGGGTCTTGTATTAGGGGTGTGTTTGGGTTGTGGGTGGTTGGTTGGGTCTTGTATTAGGGGTGTGGTTGGGTCTTGTATTAGGGGTGTGGTTGGGTTGTGGGTGGTTGGTTGGGTCTTGTATTAGGGGTGTGGTTGGGTCTTGTATTAGGGGTGTGGTTGGTCTAGTATTAGGGGTGTGGTTGGGTTGTGGGTGGTTGGGTCTTGTATTAGGGGTGTGGTTGGGTCGTGTATTAGGGGTTGGTTGGGTGGTGTATTAGGGGTGTGGTTGGGTGGTGTATTAGGGGTGTGGTTGGGTCTTGTATTAGGGGTGTGGTTGGGTTTTGTATTAGGGGTGTGGTTGGGTTGTGGGTGGTTGGTTGGGTCTTGTATTAGGGGTGTGGTTGGGTCTTGTATTAGGGTGTGGTTGGGTGTTGTATTAGGGGTGTGGTTGGGTTGTGGGTGGTTGGGTCTTGTATTAGGGGTGTGTTTGGGTTGTGGGTGGTTGGTTGGGTCTTGTATTAGGGGTGTGGTTGGGTCTTGTATTAGGGGTGTGGTTGGGTTGTGGGTGGTTGGTTGGGTCTTGTATTAGGGGTGTGGTTGGGTCTTGTATTAGGGGTGTGGTTGGGTCTAGTATTAGGGGTGTGGATGGGTTGTGGGTGGTTGGGTCTTGTATTAGGGGTGTATTGGGTCTTGTATTAGGGGTGTGTTTGGGTTGTGGGTGGTTGGTTGGGTCTTGTATTAGGGGTGTGGTTGGGTTGTGGGTGGTTGGGTCTTGTATTAGGGGTGTGGTTGGGTCTTGTATTAGGGGTGTGTTTGGGTTGTGGGTGGTTGGTTGGGTCTTGTATTAGGGGTGTGGTTGGGTCTTGTATTAGGGGTGTGGTTGGGTTGTGGGTGGTTGGTTGGGTCTTGTATTAGGGGTGTGGTTGGGTCTAGTATTAGGGGTGTGGATGGGTTGTGGGTGGTTGGGTCTTGTATTAGGGGTGTGGTTGGGTCGTGTATTAGGGGTTGGTTGGGTCGTGTATTAGGGGTGTGGTTGGGTCGTGTATTAGGGGTGTGGTTGGGTCTTGTATTAGGGGTGTGGTTGGGTCTTGTATTAGGGGTGTGGTTGGGTTGTGGGTGGTTGGTTGGGTCTTGTATTAGGGGTGTGGTTGGGTCTTGTATTAGGGGTGTGGTTGGGTCTTGTATTAGGGGTGTGGTTGGGTTGTGGGTGGTTGGGTCTTGTATTAGGGGTGTGGTTGGGTTGTGGGTGGTTGGGTCTTGTATTAGGGGTGTGGTTGGGTCTTGTATTAGGGGTGTGTTTGGGTTGTGGGTGGTTGGTTGGGTCTTGTATTAGGGGTGTGGTTGGGTCTTGTATTAGGGGTGTGGTTGGGTTGTGGGTGGTTGGTTGGG
Organism: Oncorhynchus mykiss; assembly: GCF_057628025.1. Lineage (NCBI taxonomy): Eukaryota > Metazoa > Chordata > Actinopteri > Salmoniformes > Salmonidae > Oncorhynchus > Oncorhynchus mykiss. The sequence continues at coordinate 91,005,813 of NC_143025.1, forward strand.
TCTTGTATTAGGGGTGTGGTTCGGTGTTGTATTAGGGGTGTGGTTGGGTCTTGTATTAGGGGTGTGGTTGGGTTGTGGGTGGTTGGGTCTTGTATTAGGGGTGTGGTTGGGTTGTGGGGGGTTGGGTCTTGTATTAGGGGTGTGGTTGGGTCTTGTATTAGGGGTGTGTTTGGGTTGTGGGTGGTTGGTTGGGTCTTGTATTAGGGGTGTGGTTGGGTCTTGTATTAGGGGTGTGGTTGGGTTGTGGGTGGTTGGTTGGGTCTTGTATTAGGGGTGTGGTTGGGTTGTGGGTGGTTGGTTGGTTCTTGTATTAGGGGTGTGGTTAGGTTGTGCGTGGTTGGGTCTTGTATTAGGGGTGTGGTTGGGTTGTGGGGGGTTGGGTATTGTATTAGGGGTGTGGTTGGGTTGTGGGTGGTTGGTTGGGTCTTGTATTAGGGGTGTGGTTGGGTTGTGGGTGGTTGGTTGGGTCTTGTATTAGGGGTGTGGTTGGGTCTTGTATTAGGGGTGTGGTTGGGTTGTGGGTGGTTGGGTCTTGTATTATGGGTGTGGTTAGTTTGTGGGTGGTTGGGTGTTGTATTAGGGGTGTGGTTGGGTTGTGAGTTGTTTGGTCTTGTATTATGGGTGTGGTTAGTTTGTGGGTGGTTGGGTTTTGTATTAGGGGTGTGGTTGGGTTGCGAGTTGTTTGGTCTTGTATTAGGGGTGTGGTTAGGTTGTGGGTGGTTGGTCCTGTATTAGGGGTGTGGTTGGGTTGTGGGTGGTTGGGTCTTGTATTAGGGGTGTGGTTGGGTCTTGTATTAAGGGTGTGGTTGGGATGTGGGGTGTTGTATTAGGGGTGTGGTTTGGTTGTGGGTGATTGGGTCTTGTATTCGGGGTGTGGTTGGGTTGTGGGTGGTTGGGTCTTGTATTAGGGGTGTGGTTGGGTTGTGGGTGGTTGTGTCTTGTATTAGGGGTGTGTTTGGGTTGTGGGTGGTTGGTCTTGTATTAGGGGTGTGGTTGGGTCTTGTATTAGGGGTGTGGTTGGGTTGTGGGTGGAATGGGTCTTGTATTAGGGGTGTGGTTAGGTTGTGGGTGGTTGGGCATTGTATTACTGGTGTGGTTGGGTTGTGGGTGGTATGGGTCTTGAATTAGGGGTGATGTTGGTTGTGGGTGGTTGGGTCTTGTATTCGGGGTGTGGTTGGGTTGTGGGTGGTTGGGTCTTGTATTAAGGGTGTAGTTGGGTTGTGGGTGGTATGGGTCTTGTATTAGGGGTGTGGTTGGGTTGTGGGTGGTTAGGTCTTGAATTAGGGGTGTGTTGGGGTTGTGGATGGTTCGGTCTTGTATTAGGGGTGTGGTTGGGTTGTGTGTGGTTGGTTGTTATGTTAGGGGTGTGGTTAGTTTGTGGGTGGTTGGGTCTTGTATTAGGGGTGTGGTTAGTTTTGTGGGAGGTTGGGTCTTGTATTAGGGATGGAGTTGTGTTGAGGGTGGTATGGGTCTTGTATTGGGGGTGTGGTTAGGTTGTGGGTGGTTGGGTATTGTATTAGGGGTGTTGTTGGGTTGTGGGTGGTTGGGTCTTGTATTAGGGTTGCAGTTGGGTGGCGGGTGGTTGGTCTTGTATTAGGGGTGTGGTTGGGCTGTGGGTGGTTGGGTCTTGTATTAGGGGTGTGGTTGGGTTGTGGGTGGTTGGGTCTTGCATTAGGGGTGTGGTTGGGTCTTGTATTAGGGGTGTTGTTGGGTTGTGGGTGGTATAGGTCTTGTATTAGGGGTGTGGTTGGGCTGTGGGTGGTTGGGTCTTGTATCAGCGGTGTGGTTGGGTTGTGGGTGATATGGGTATTGTATTTGGGGTGTGGTTGGGTTGTGGGTGGTATAGGTCTTGTATTAGGGGTGTGGTTGGGCTGTATGGGTCTTGTATTAGGGGTGTGATTGAGTTGCGGGTGGTTGGGTCTTGTATTCGGGGTGTGGTTGGGTTGTGGGTTGTTCGGTCTTGTATTATGGGTGTGGTTGGGTTATGGGTGGTTGGATCTTGTATTAGGGGTGTGGTTGGGTCATGTATTGGGGGTGTAGTAGAGCTGTGGGTTGTTGGGTCTTGTATTCGGGGTGTGGTTGGGCTGTGGGTGGTATGTGTCTTGTATTCGGGGTGTGGTTGGACTGTGGGTGGTATGTGTCTTGTATTAGGGGTGTAGTTGAGCTGTGGGTGGTTGGGTCTTGTATTAGGGGTGTAGTTGAGCTGTGGGTGGTTGGGTCTTGTATTAGGGGTGTAGTTGAGCTGTGGGTGGTTGGGTCTTGTATTAGGGGTATGGTTGGGCTGTGGGTGGTTGGGTCTTGTATTAGGGGTATGGTTGGGCTGTGGGTGGTTGGGTCTTGTATTAGGGGTGTAGTTGAGCTGTGGGTGGTTGGGTCTTGTATTAGGGGTGTAGTTGAGCTATGGGTGGTTGGGTCTTGTATTAGGGGTGTAGTTGAGCTGTGGGTGGTTGGGTCTTGTATTAGGGTTGTAGTTGAGCTGTGGGTGGTTGGATCTTGTATTAGGGGTGTAGTTGAGCTGTGGGTGGTTGGGTCTTGTATTAGGGGTGTAGTTGAGCTGTGGGTGGTTGGGTCTTGTATTAGGGGTGTAGTTGAGCTGTGGGTGGTTGGGTCTTGTATTAGGGGTGTAGTTGAGCTGTGGGTGGTTGGGTCTTGTATTAGGGGTGTAGTTGAGCTGTGGGTGGTTGGGTCTTGTATTAGGGGTGTAGTTGAGCTGTGGGTGGTTGGGTCTTGTATTAGGGGTGTAGTTGAGCTGTGGGTGGTTGGGTCTTGTATTAGGGGTGTAGTTGAGCTGTGGGTGGTTGGGTCTTGTATTAGGGGTGTAGTTGAGCTGTGGGTGGTTGGGTCTTGTATTAGGGGTGTAGTTGAGCTGTGGGTGGTTGGGTCTTGAATTAGGGGTGATGTTGGTTGTGGGTGGTTGGGTCTTGTATTCGGGGTGTGGTTGGGTTGTGGGTGGTTGGGTCTTGTATTAAGGGTGTAGTTGGGTTGTGGGTGGTATGGGTCTTGTATTAGGGGTGTGGTTGGGTTGTGGGTGGTTAGGTCTTGAATTAGGGGTGTGTTGGGGTTGTGGATGGTTCGGTCTTGTATTAGGGGTGTGGTTGGGTTGTGTGTGGTTGGTTGTTATGTTAGGGGTGTGGTTAGTTTGTGGGTGGTTGGGTCTTGTATTAGGGGTGTGGTTAGTTTTGTGGGAGGTTGGGTCTTGTATTAGGGATGGAGTTGTGTTGAGGGTGGTATGGGTCTTGTATTGGGGGTGTGGTTAGGTTGTGGGTGGTTGGGTATTGTATTAGGGGTGTTGTTGGGTTGTGGGTGGTTGGGTCTTGTATTAGGGTTGCAGTTGGGTGGCGGGTGGTTGGTCTTGTATTAGGGGTGTGGTTGGGCTGTGGGTGGTTGGGTCTTGTATTAGGGGTGTGGTTGGGTTGTGGGTGGTTGGGTCTTGCATTAGGGGTGTGGTTGGGTCTTGTATTAGGGGTGTTGTTGGGTTGTGGGTGGTATAGGTCTTGTATTAGGGGTGTGGTTGGGCTGTGGGTGGTTGGGTCTTGTATCAGCGGTGTGGTTGGGTTGTGGGTGATATGGGTATTGTATTTGGGGTGTGGTTGGGTTGTGGGTGGTATAGGTCTTGTATTAGTGGTGTGGTTGGGCTGTATGGGTCTTGTATTAGGGGTGTGATTGAGTTGCGGGTGGTTGGGTCTTGTATTCGGGGTGTGGTTGGGTTGTGGGTTGTTCGGTCTTGTATTATGGGTGTGGTTGGGTTATGGGTGGTTGGATCTTGTATTAGGGGTGTGGTTGGGTCATGTATTGGGGGTGTAGTAGAGCTGTGGGTTGTTGGGTCTTGTATTCGGGGTGTGGTTGGGCTGTGGGTGGTATGTGTCTTGTATTCGGGGTGTGGTTGGACTGTGGGTGGTATGTGTCTTGTATTAGGGGTGTAGTTGAGCTGTGGGTGGTTGGGTCTTGTATTAGGGGTGTAGTTGAGCTGTGGGTGGTTGGGTCTTGTATTAGGGGTGTAGTTGAGCTGTGGGTGGTTGGGTCTTGTATTAGGGGTATGGTTGGGCTGTGGGTGGTTGGGTCTTGTATTAGGGGTATGGTTGGGCTGTGGGTGGTTGGGTCTTGTATTAGGGGTGTAGTTGAGCTGTGGGTGGTTGGGTCTTGTATTAGGGGTGTAGTTGAGCTATGGGTGGTTGGGTCTTGTATTAGGGGTGTAGTTGAGCTGTGGGTGGTTGGGTCTTGTATTAGGGTTGTAGTTGAGCTGTGGGTGGTTGGATCTTGTATTAGGGGTGTAGTTGAGCTGTGGGTGGTTGGGTCTTGTATTAGGGGTGTAGTTGAGCTGTGGGTGGTTGGGTCTTGTATTAGGGGTGTAGTTGAGCTGTGGGTGGTTGGGTCTTGTATTAGGGGTGTAGTTGAGCTGTGGGTGGTTGGGTCTTGTATTAGGGGTGTAGTTGAGCTGTGGGTGGTTGGGTCTTGTATTAGGGGTGTAGTTGAGCTGTGGGTGGTTGGGTCTTGTATTAGGGGTGTAGTTGAGCTGTGGGTGGTTGGGTCTTGTATTAGGGGTGTAGTTGAGCTGTGGGTGGTTGGGTCTTGTATTAGGGGTATGGTTGGGCTGTGGGTGGTTGGGTCTTGTATTAGGGGTATGGTTGGGCTGTGGGTGGTTGGGTCTTGTATTAGGGGTGTAGTTGAGCTGTGGGTGGTTGGGTCTTGTATTAGGGGTGTAGTTGAGCTATGGGTGGTTGGGTCTTGTATTAGGGGTGTAGTTGAGCTGTGGGTGGTTGGGTCTTGTATTAGGGGTGTAGTTGAGCTGTGGGTGGTTGGGTCTTGTATTAGGGGTGTAGTTGAGCTGTGGGTGGTTGGGTCTTGTATTAGGGGTGTAGTTGAGCTGTGGGTGGTTGGGTCTTGTATTAGGGGTGTAGTTGAGCTGTGGGTGGTTGGGTCTTGTATTAGGGGTGTAGTTGAGCTGTGGGTGGTTGGGTCTTGTATTAGGGGTGTAGTTGAGCTGTGGGTGGTTGGGTCTTGTATTAGGGGTGTAGTTGGGTCTTGTATTAGGGGTGCAGTTGGGTCTTGTATTAGGGGTATGGTTGGGCTGTGGGTGGTTGGGTCTTGTATTAGGGGTGTGGTTGGGTTGTGGGTGGTATGGGTATTGTATGGAAGTAGTCCTGGTCTGGAATGAGCAGAGGGAGGGTGTGTTGGGTCAGTGTTCAGTCAGAGGAGAGAGACATGCTCCCTGACAGAAAAAGCTGCGAAAACATTCTCCTCTCTTCTCATCTGAGATACTGTATGTGGGGGAACCACTGAGGAAAGACAGGCAGGCAGACAGACAGACAGACAAGCAGACAGGCAGACAGACAGACAGACAAGCAGACAGGCAGACAGACAGACAGACAGGCAGGCAGGCAGGCAGGCCGACAGACAGACAGGCAGGCAGGCCGACAGACAGACAGACAGACAGACAGACAGACATACAGACAGACAGACAGGAGTGATAGAGGCGTCCTCCACGTGGTCACGTCAGGCGTAGGGATGTATATGGAATAGTGTGTAATTTGGGACACATCGTTAGCCTAACCAACCAATGGCAACATCAGACCAACATGCCATTTTGATGTACAGTACATGTGATGGGGGCGCTAGCTATTTCAGATGTGGTTTCACTTTCCGGCACGGTTTCTCTTTGATTTCAACACCATAGACTGAGGGTGTGGACATGGTGGTTGGTGATGGAGGACATTCTGTTTTCTCAGTTCCTTATTTAAGGTGTGAAGTGAACCCCTTTACCTCGTGACCTAGTCAAGTGGGACGACATAAATGGTATGCAATCATATGATCATATAGTGTGTGTGTGTGTGTGTGTGTGTGTGTGTGTGTGTGTGTGTGTGTGTGTGTGTGTGTGTGTGTGTGTGTGTGTGTGTGGTGGGGGGGGGGGGGGGGGTGACACACAGTGAATTTGGAAAGTATTCAGACCCCTTGACCTTTTTTCAAATTTTGTTACCTTACAGTCTTGTTCTAAAATGATGTTTTCCTGATCAATCTACACACAACAATACCCCATAGTGACATCACAATACCCCATAATGACATCACAATACCTCATAGTGACATCACAATACCCCATAGTGACATCACAATACCCCATAGTGACATCACAATACCCCATAATGACATCACAATACCCCATAGTGACATCACAATACCCCATAGTGACATCACAATACCCCATAATGACATCACAATACCCCATAGTGACATCACAATACCCCATAATGCCATCACAATACCCCATAGTGACATCACAATACCCCATAATGACATCACAATACCCCATAATGACATCACAATACCCCATAATGACATCACAATACCCCATAGTGACATCACAATACCCCATAGTGACATCACAATACCCCATAATGACATCACAATACCCCATAATGACAAAGCGAGACATTTTTTATTTTACTTTATATATATTGTTTTTTAGTATTAAAAATAAAAAAACAAAAATACTTTATTAACGTAAGTATTCAGACCCTTGGAGACAGGATTGTGTCAAGGCACAGATCTGGTGAAGGGTACCAGAACATTTTTGCAGCATTTAAGGTCCCCAATAACACATTGGCCTCCATCATTCTAAAATGGAAGAAGTTTGGAACCACCAAGACTCTTCTTAGAACTGGCTGCCCGACCAAACTGACCAATCAGGGGAGAAGGGCCTTGGTCAGGGAGGTGACCAAGAACCCAATGGTTACTCTGACTGAGCTCCAGAGTTCCTCTGTGGAGATGAGAGAACCTTCCAGAAGGACAACCATCTCCACAGCACTCCACCAATCAGGCCTTTATGGTAGAGTGGCCAGACAGAAGCCACTCCTCAGTAAAAGGCACATGACAGCCAAAAGGAACCTAAAGACTCTCAGACCATGAGAAACAAGATTCCCTGGTCTGATGAAACCAAGATTGAGCTCTTTGGCCTGATTGCCAAGCGTCACGTCTGGAGGAAACCTGTCACCATCCCTACGGTGAAGCATGGTGGTGGCAGCATCATGTTGTGGCGGATGTTTTTTCAGCGGCAGGGACTGGGAGACTAGTCAGGATTGAGGGAAAGATGAACGGTGCAAACTACAGAGAGATCCTTGATGAAAACCTGCTCCAGAGGTCTCAGGACCTCAGACTAGGGCGAAGGTTCACCTTCCAACAGGACATCAACCCTAAGCACACAGCCAAGACAACGCAGGAGTGGCTTCGGGACAAGTCTCTGAATGTCCTTGAGTGGCCCAGCCAGAGCCCGCACTTGAACCCGATCGAACATCTCTGGAAAGACTTGAAAATAGCTGTGCAGCGACGCTCCTCATCCAACCTGACAGAGCTTGAGAGGATCTGCAGAGAACAAATGGGAGAAACTCCCCAAACACAGGTGTGCCAAGCTTGTAGCGTCATTCCCAAGAAAACTCGAGGCTGTAAGGTGCTTCAGCAAAAAGGTCTGAATACTTATGTAAATGTACTATTTCAGTTTCTTCTTTTTTTAGATCAGTTTTTTTTTGTTGCTTTGTCATTATTGGGTTTTGTGTGTCAATTGATGAGGGGAAAAAAACATTTAATCAATTTTAAAATAAGGCTGTAACGTAACAAAATATGAAAAAAAGTCAAGGTGTCTGAATACTTTCCGAAGGCGCTGTGTATCAAATGCAATCACAAGATCGCACACATGCTTGTGGTTTCTGAGGGTTATTTTGCCTAGATACAGCTTGAGCTGTGTGTGTGTGTGTGTGTGTGTGTGTGTGTGTGTGTGTGTGTGTGTGCGAGTGTGTGTGCGAGTGTGTGCAAGTGTGTGTGTGTGCGTGCGTGCGTGTGTGTGTGCGAGTGTGTGCGAGTGTGTGTGTGCGGGGAAGGAGGGAAGGTAGCTTGTTTACAGCTCACACACGCTGCCTTGAGTTCTTAGGTTGACAGGCAAGTGCAGGGGAGTGCAGAGTGAAAGTCCAGTCAGTCACTTCATACACGACCTCAATAACCTCAATAGAGCCCGTACCTCACCAGAGCCCCAACCTCACCAGAGCCCCAAACTCAACAGAGCCCCAACCTCAACAAAGCCCCAACCTCACCAGAGCCCCAACCTCACCAGATCCCCAACCTACCAAGAGCCCCAACCTCACCAGATCCCCAACCTCACCAGAGCCCCAACCTCAACAGAGCCCCAACCTCAACAGAGCCCCAACCTCACCAGAGCCCCAACCTCACCAGAGCCCCAACCTCACCAGAGCCCCAACCTCAACAGAGCCCCAACCTCACCAGAGCCCCAACCTCAACAGAGCCCAAACCTCACCAGAACCCCAACCTCACCAGAGCCCCAACCTCACCAGACCCCCAACCCCACCAGAGCCCCAACCTCACCAGATCCCCAACCCCACCAGATCCCTAACCCCACCAGAGCCCCAACCTCACCAGAGCCCCAACCTCAACAGAGCCCCAACCTCAACAGAGCCCCAACCTCACCAGAGCCCCAACCTCACCAGATCCCCAACCTGACCAGATCCCCAACCTGACCAGAGCCCCAAACTCACCAGAGCCCCAACATCACCTGAGCCCCAAACTCACCAGAGCCCCAACCTCAACAGAGCCCCAACCTCACCAGAGCCCCAACCTCATCAGAGCCCCAACCTCAACAGAGCCCCTACTTCACCAGAGCCCCAACCTCACCAGAGCCCCAACCTCACCAGAGCCCCAACCTCACCAGATCCCCAACCCCACCAGATCCCCAACCCCACCAGATCCCCAACCTCACCAGAGCCCCAACCCCACCAGAGCCCCAACCTCACCAGAGCCCCAACCTCTACAAAGCCCCAACCTCAACAGAGCCCCAACCTCACCAGAGCCCCAACCTCAACAGAGCCCCAACCTCACCAGAGCCCCAACCTCACCAGATCCCCAACCTCACCAGAGCCCCAACCTCACCAGAGCCCCAACCTCACCAGAGCCCCAACCTCACCAGAGCCCCAACCTCAACAGAGCCCCAACCTCACCAGATCCCCAACCTGACCAGAGCCCCAACCTCACCAGAGCCCCAACCTCACCAGAGACACAAACCTCACCAGGGCCCCAACCTCACCTGAGCCCCAAACTCACCAGAGCCCCAACCTCACCTGAGCCCCAAACTCACCAGAGCCCCAACCTAACCATATCCCCAACCTCACCAGAGCCCCAACCTCACCAGAGCCCCAACCTCACCAGAGACACAAACCTCACCAGGGCCCAAACCTCAACAGAGCCCCAACCTCAACAGAGCCCCAACCTGACCAGATCCCCAACCTGACCAGAGCCCAAAACTCACCAGAGCCCCAACCTCACCAGAGCCCTGAACTCACCAGAGCCCCAACCTCAACAGAGCCCCAACCTCACCAGAGCCCCAACCTCATCAGAGCCCCAACCTCAATAGAGCCCATACCTCACCAGAGCCCCAACCTCACCAGAGCCCCAACCTCAACAGAGCCCCAACCTCAACAGAGCCCCAACCTCACCAGAGCCCCAACCTCACCAGAGCCCCAACCTCACCAGAGCCCCAACCTCAACAGAGCCCCAACCTCAACAGAGCCCCAACCTCACCAGAGCCCCAACCTCACCAGATCCCCAACCTACCAAGAGCCCCAACCTCACCAGATCCCCAACCTCACCAGAGCCCCAACCTCAACAGAGCCCCAACCTCAACAGAGCCCCAACCTCACCAGAGCCCCAACCTCACCAGAGCCCCAACCTCACCAGGGCCCCAACCTCAACAGAGCCCCAACCTCACCAGATCCCAAACCTGACCAGAGCCCCAAACTCACCAGAGCCCCAACCTCACCAGAGCCCCAACCTCACCAGAGCCCCAACCTCACCAGAGCCCCAACCTCAACAGAGCCCCAACCTCAACAGAGCCCCAACCTCACCAGAGCCCCAACCTCACCAGAGCCCCAACCTCACCAGGGCCCCAACCTCAACAGAGCCCCAACCTCACCAGATCCCAAACCTGACCAGAGCCCCAAACTCACCAGAGCCCCAACCTCACCAGAGCCCCAACCTCACCAGAGCCCCAACCTCATCAGAGCCCCAACCTCAAAAGATTCCATACCTCACCAGAGCCCCAACCTCAACAGAGCCCCAACCTCAACAGAGCCCCAACCTCACCAGAGCCCCAACCTCACCAGAGCCCCAACCTCACCAGAGCCCCAACCTCAACAGAGCCCAAACCTCACCAGAGCCCCAACCTCAACAGAGCCCCAACCTCACCAGAGCCCCAACCTCACCAGAGCCCCAACCTCAACAGAGCCCCAACCTCACCAGATCCCCAACCTCACCAGAGCCCCAACCCCACCAGATCCCCAACCTCACCAGAGCCCCAACCTCACCAGATCCCCAACCTCACCAGAGCCCCAACCCCACCAGAGCCCCAACCTCACCAGTGCCCCAACCTCAACAGAGCCCCAACCTCAACAGAGCCCCAACCTCACCAGAGCCCCAACCTCACCAGAGCCCCAACCTCATCAGAGCCCCAACCTCAAAATATTCCATACCTCACCAGAGCCCCAACCTCACCAGAGCCCCAACCTCAACAGAGCCCCAACCTCAACAGAGCCCCAACCTCACCAGAGCCCCAACCTCACCAGAGCCCCAACCTCACCAGATCCCCAACCTCACCAGAGCCCCAACCCCACCAGAGCCCCAACCTCACCAGTGCCCCAACCTCAACAGAGCCCCAACCTCAACAGAGCCCCAACCTCACCAGAGCCCCAACCTCACCAGAGCCCCAACCTCATCAGAGCCCCAACCTCAATAGATTCCGTACCTCACCAGAGCCCCAACCTCACCAGAGCCCCAACCTCACCAGAGCCCCAACCTCAACAGAGCCCCAACCTCACCAGAGCCCCAACCTCAACAGAGCCACAACCTCACCAGAGCCCCAACCTCACCAGGGCCCCAACCTCAACAGAGCCCCAACCTCACCAGATCCCCAACCTCACCAGAGCCCCAACCTCACCAGAGCCCTGAACTCACCAGAGCCCCAACCTCAACAGAGCCCCAACCTCACCAGAGCCCCAACCTCATCAGAGCCCCAACCTCAATAGAGCCCGTACCTCACCAGAGCCCCAACCTCAACAGAGCCCCATCCTCAACAGAGCCCCAACCTCACCAGAGCCCCAACCTCACCAGATCCCCAACCTACCAAGAGCCCAAACCTCACCAGATCCCCAACCTCACCAGAGCCCCAACCTCAACAGAGCCCCAACCTCAACAGAGCCCCAACCTCACCAGTGCCCCAACCTCACCAGAGCCCCAACCTCAACAGAGCCCCAACCTCAACAGAGCCCCAACCTCAACAGAGCCCCAACCTCACCAGAGCCCCAACCTCACCAGAGCCCCAACCTCAACAGAGCCCCAACCTCACCAGAGCCCCAACCTCAACAGAGCCCCAACCTCACCAGAGCCCCAACCTCACCAGAGCCCCAACCTCACCAGATCCCCAACCTACCAAGAGCCCCAACCTCACCAGATCCCCAACCTCACCAGAGCCCCAACCTCAACAGAGCCCCAACCTCAACAGAGCCCCAACCTCACCAGATCCCCAACCTCACCAGAGCCCCAACCTCACCAGAGCCCCAACCTCAACAGAGCCCTAACCTCACCAGAGCCCCAACCTCAACAGAGCCCCAACCTCACCAGAGCCCCAACCTCACCAGAGCCCCAACCTCACCAGAGCCCCAACCTCAACAGAGCCCCAACCTCACCAGAGCCCCAACCTCAACAGAGCCCCAACCTCACCAGAGCCCCAACCTCACCAGAGCCCCAACCTCACCAGAGCCCCAACCTCACCAGATCCCCAACCTACCAAGAGCCCCAATCTCACCAGATCCCCAACCTCACCAGATCCCCAACCTCACCAGAGCCCCAACCTCAACAGAGCCCCAACCTCACCAGAGCCCCAACCTCATCAGAGCCCCAACCTCAACAGAGCCCCAACATCACCAGAGCCCCAACCTCACCAGAGCCCCAACCTCACCAGGGCCCCAACCTCAACAGAGCCCCAACCTCACCAGATCCCAAACCTGACCAGAGCCCCAAACTCACCAGAGCCCCAACCTCACCAGAGCCCCAACCTCACCAGAGCCCCAACCTCATCAGAGCCCCAACCTCAATAGATTCCATACCTCACCAGAGCCCCAACCTCACCAGAGCCCCAACCTCAACAGAGCCCCAACCTCAACAGAGCCCCAACGTCACCAGAGCCCCAACCTCACCAGAGCCCCAACCTCACCAGAGCCCCAACCTCACCAGATCCCCAACCTACCAAGAGCCCAAACCTCACCAGATCCCCAACCTCACCAGAGCCCCAACCTCAACAGAGCCCCAACCTCAACAGAGCCCCAACCTCACCAGAGCCCCAACCTCACCAGAGCCCCAACCTCACCAGAGCCCCAACCTCACCAGAGCCCCAACCTCACCAGAGCCCCAACCTCACCAGATCCCCAACCTACCAAGAGCCCCAACCTCACCAGATCCCCAACCTCACCAGAGCCCCAACCTCAACAGAGCCCCAACCTCAACATAGCCCCAACCTCACCAGAGCCCCAACCTCACCAGAGCCCCAACCTCACCAGAGCCCCAACCTCAACAGAGCCCTAACCTCACCAGAGCCCCAACCTCAACAGAGCCCCAACCTCACCAGAGCCCCAACCTCACCAGAGCCCCAACCTCACCAGAGCCCCAACCTCAACAGAGCCCCAACCTCACCAGAGCCCCAACCTCAACAGAGCCCCAACCTCACCAGAGCCCCAACCTCACCAGATCCCCAACCTACCAAGAGCCCCAACCTCACCAGATCCCCAACCTCACCAGAGTCCCAACCTCACCAGAGCCCCAACCTCAACAGAGCCCCAACCTCACCAGAGCCCCAACCTCAACAGAGCCCCAACCTCACCAGAGCCCCAACCTCACCAGAGCCCCAACCTCACCAGGGCCCCAACCTCAACAGAGCCCCAACCTCACCAGATCCCAAACCTGACCAGAGCCCCAAACTCACCAGAGCCCCAACCTCACCAGAGCCCCAACCTCACCAGAGCCGCAACCTCATCAGAGCCCCAACCTCAATAGATTCCGTACCTCACCAGAGCCCCAACCTCACCAGAGCCCCAACCTCAACAGAGCCCCAACCTCAACAGAGCCCCAACCTCACCAGAGCCCCAACCTCACCAGAGCCCCAACCTCACCAGGGCCCCAACCTCAACAGAGCCCCAACCTCACCAGATCCCAAACCTGACCAGAGCCCCAAACTCACCAGAGCCCCAACCTCACCAGAGCCCCAACCTCACCAGAGCCCCAACCTCATCAGAGCCCCAACCTCAAAAGATTCCATACCTCACCAGAGCCCCAACCTCACCAGAGCCCCAACCTCAACAGAGCCCCAACCTCAACAGAGCCCCAACCTCACCAGAGCCCCAACCTCACCAGAGCCCCAACCTCACCAGAGCCCCAACCTCAACAGAGCCCAAACCTCACCAGAGACCTAACCTCAACAGAGCCCCAACCTCACCAGAGCCCCAACCTCAACAGAGCCCCAACCTCACCAGATCCCCAACCTCACCAGAGCCCCAACCCCACCAGATCCCCAACCTCACCAGAGCCCCAACCTCACCAGATCCCTAACCTCACCAGAGCCCCAACCCAACCAGAGCCCCAACCTCACCAGAGCCCCAACCTCAACAGAGCCCCAACCTCACCAGAGCCCCAACCTCACCAGAGCCCCAACCTCACCAGAGCCCCAACCTCAACAGAGCCCCAACCTCACCAGAGCCCCAACCTCAACAGAGCCCCAACCTCACCAGAGCCCCAACCTCACCAGAGCCCCAACCTCACCAGATCCCCAACCTACCAAGAGCCCCAACCTCACCAGATCCCCAACCTCACCAGAGTCCCAACCTCACCAGAGCCCCAACCTCAACAGAGCCCCAACCTCACCAGAGCCCCAACCTCAACAGAGCCCCAACCTCACCAGAGCCCCAACCTCACCAGAGCCCCAACCTCACCAGGGCCCCAACCTCAACAGAGCCCCAACCTCACCAGATCCCAAACCTGACCAGAGCCCCAAACTCACCAGAGCCCCAACCTCACCAGAGCCCCAACCTCACCAGAGCCCCAACCTCATCAGAGCCCCAACCTCAATAGATTCCGTACCTCACCAGAGCCCCAACCTCACCAGAGCCCCAACCTCAACAGAGCCCCAACCTCAACAGAGCCCCAACCTCACCAGAGCCCCAACCTCACCAGAGCCCCAACCTCACCAGGGCCCCAACCTCAACAGAGCCCCAACCTCACCAGATCCCAAACCTGACCAGAGCCCCAAACTCACCAGAGCCCCAACCTCACCAGAGCCCCAACCTCACCAGAGCCCCAACCTCATCAGAGCCCCAACCTCAAAAGATTCCATACCTCACCAGAGCCCCAACCTCACCAGAGCCCCAACCTCAACAGAGCCCCAACCTCAACAGAGCCCCAACCTCACCAGAGCCCCAACCTCAACAGAGCCCAAACCTCACCAGAGCCCCAACCTCAACAGAGCCCCAACCTCACCAGAGCCCCAACCTCAACAGAGCCCCAACCTCACCAGATCCCCAACCTCACCAGAGCCCCAACCCCACCAGATCCCCAACCTCACCAGAGCCCCAACCTCACCAGATCCCCAACCTCACCAGAGCCCCAACCCCACCAGAGCCCCAACCTCACCAGAGCCCCAACCTCAACAGAGCCCCAACCTCAACAGAGCCCCAACCTCACCAGAGCCCCAACCTCACCAGAGCCCCAACCTCATCAGAGCCCCAACCTCAATAGATTCCGTACCTCACCAGAGCCCCAACCTCACCAGAGCCCCAACCTCAACAGAGTCCCAACCTCAACAGAGCCCCAACCTCACCAGAGCCCCAACCTCACCAGAGCCCCAACCTCAACAGAGCCCCAACCTCAACAGAGCCCCAACCTCACAGGAGCCACAACCTCACCAGAGCCCCAACCTCACCAGGGCCCCAACCTCAACAGAGCCCCAACCTCACCAGATCCCCAACCTCACCAGAGCCCCAACCTCACCAGAGCCCTGAACTCACCAGAGCCCCAACCTCAACAGAGCCCCAACCTCACCAGAGCCCCAACCTCATCAGAGCCCCAACCTCAATAGAGCCCGTACCTCACCAGAGCCCCAACCTCAACAGAGCCCCAACCTCAACAGAGCCCCAACCTCACCAGAGCCCCAACCTCACCAGATCCCCAACCTACCAAGAGCCCAAACCTCACCAGATCCCCAACCTCACCAGAGCCCCAACCTCAACAGAGCCCCAACCTCAACAGAGCCCCAACCTCACCAGAGCCCCAACCTCACCAGAGCCCCAACCTCAACAGAGCCCCAACCTCAACAGAGCCCCAACCTCAACAGAGCCCCAACCTCACCAGAGCCCCAACCTCACCAGAGCCCCAACCTCAACAGAGCCCCAACCTCACCAGAGCCCCAACCTCAACAGAGCCCCAACCTCACCAGAGCCCCAACCTCACCAGAGCCCCAACCTCACCAGATCCCCAACCTACCAAGAGCCCCAACCTCACCAGATCCCCAACCTCACCAGAGCCCCAACCTCAACAGAGCCCCAACCTCAACAGAGCCCCAACCTCACCAGATCCCCAACCTCACCAGAGCCCCAACCTCACCAGAGCCCCAACCTCAACAGAGCCCTAACCTCACCAGAGCCCCAACCTCAACAGAGCCCCAACCTCACCAGAGCCCCAACCTCACCAGAGCCCCAACCTCACCAGAGCCCCAACCTCAACAGAGCCCCAACCTCACCAGAGCCCCAACCTCAACAGAGCCCCAACCTCACCAGAGCCCCAACCTCACCAGAGCCCCAACCTCACCAGAGCCCCAACCTCACCAGATCCCCAACCTACCAAGAGCCCCAATCTCACCAGATCCCCAACCTCACCAGAGCCCCAACCTCACCAGAGCCCCAACCTCAACAGAGCCCCAACCTCACCAGAGCCCCAACCTCAACAGAGCCCCAACCTCACCAGAGCCCCAACCTCACCAGAGCCCCAACCTCACCAGGGCCCCAACCTCAACAGAGCCCCAACCTCACCAGATCCCAAACCTGACCAGAGCCCCAAACTCACCAGAGCCCCAACCTCACCAGAGCCCCAACCTCACCAGAGCCCCAACCTCATCAGAGCCCCAACCTCAATAGATTCCGTACCTCACCAGAGCCCCAACCTCACCAGAGCCCCAACCTCAACAGAGCCCCAACCTCAACAGAGCCCCAACATCACCAGAGCCCCAACCTCACCAGAGCCCCAACCTCACCAGGGCCCCAACCTCAACAGAGCCCCAACCTCACCAGATCCCAAACCTGACCAGAGCCCCAAACTCACCAGAGCCCCAACCTCACCAGAGCCCCAACCTCACCAGAGCCCCAACCTCATCAGAGCCCCAACCTCAATAGATTCCATACCTCACCAGAGCCCCAACCTCACCAGAGCCCCAACCTCAACAGAGCCCCAACCTCAACAGAGCCCCAACTTCACCAGAGCCCCAACGTCACCAGAGCCCCAACCTCACCAGAGCCCCAACCTCACCAGAGCCCCAACCTCACCAGATCCCCAACCTACCAAGAGCCCAAACCTCACCAGATCCCCAACCTCACCAGAGCCCCAACCTCAACAGAGCCCCAACCTCAACAGAGCCCCAACCTCACCAGAGCCCCAACCTCACCAGAGCCCCAACCTCACCAGAGCCCCAACCTCAACAGAGCCCCAACCTCACCAGAGCCCCAACCTCACCAGAGCCCCAACCTCAACAGAGCCCCAACCTCACCAGAGCCCCAACCTCACCAGAGCCCCAACCTCACCAGAGCCCCAACCTCACCAGAGCCCCAACCTCACCAGATCCCCAACCTACCAAGAGCCCCAACCTCACCAGATCCCCAACCTCACCAGAGCCCCAACCTCAACAGAGCCCCAACCTCAACAGAGCCCAACCTCACCAGAGCCCCAACCTCACCAGAGCCCCAACCTCACCAGAGCCCCAACCTCAACAGAGCCCTAACCTCACCAGAGCCCCAACCTCAACAGAGCCCCAACCTCACCAGAGCCCCAACCTCACCAGAGCCCCAACCTCACCAGAGCCCCAACCTCAACAGAGCCCCAACCTCACCAGAGCCCCAACCTCAACAGAGCCCCAACCTCACCAGAGCCCCAACCTCACCAGAGCCCCAAACTCACCAGAGCCCCAACCTCACCAGATCCCCAACCTACCAAGAGCCCCAACCTCACCAGATCCCCAACCTCACCAGAGCCCCAACCTCAACAGAGCCCCAACCTCACCAGAGCCCCAACCTCAACAGAGCCCCAACCTCACCAGAGCCCCAACCTCACCAGAGCCCCAACCTCACCAGGGCCCCAACCTCAACAGAGCCCCAACCTCACCAGATCCCAAACCTGACCAGAGCCCCAAACTCACCAGAGCCCCAACCTCACCAGAGCCCTAACCTCACCAGAGCCCCAACCTCATCAGAGCCCCAACCTCAATAGATTCCGTACCTCACCAGAGCCCCAACCTCACCAGAGCCCCAACCTCAACAGAGCCCCAACCTCAACAGAGCCCCAACCTCACCAGAGCCCCAACCTCACCAGAGCCCCAACCTCACCAGGGCCCCAACCTCAACAGAGCCCCAACCTCACCAGATCCCAAACCTGACCAGAGCCCCAAACTCACCAGAGCCCCAACCTCACCAGAGCCCCAACCTCACCAGAGCCCCAACCTCATCAGAGCCCCAACCTCAAAAGATTCCATACCTCACCAGAGCCCCAACCTCACCAGAGCCCCAACCTCAACAGAGCCCCAACCTCAACAGAGCCCCAACCTCACCAGAGCCCCAACCTCACCAGAGCCCCAACCTCACCAGAGCCCCAACCTCAACAGAGCCCCAACCTCACCAGAGCCCCAACCTCAACAGAGCCCCAACCTCACCAGAGCCCCAACCTCACCAGAGCCCCAACCTCAACAGAGCCCCAACCTCACCAGATCCCCAACCTCACCAGAGCCCCAACCCCACCAGATCCCCAACCTCACCAGAGCCCCAACCTCACCAGATCCCCAACCTCACCAGAGCCCCAACCTCACCAGAGCCCCAACCTCACCAGAGCCCCAACCTCATCAGAGCCCCAACCTCAATAGATTCCGTACCTCACCAGAGCCCCAACCTCACCAGAGCCCCAACCTCAACAGAGCCCCAACCTCAACAGAGCCCCAACATCACAAGAGCCCCAACCTCACCAGAGCCCCAACCTCACCAGGGCCCCAACCTCAACAGAGCCCCAACCTCACCAGATCCCAAACCTGACCAGAGCCCCAAACTCACCAGAGCCCCAACCTCACCAGAGCCCCAACCTCACCAGAGCCCCAACCTCATCAGAGCCCCAACCTCAATAGATTCCATACCTCACCAGAGCCCCAACCTCACCAGAGCCCCAACCTCAACAGAGCCCCAACCTCAACAGAGCCCCAACCTCACCAGAGCCCCAACGTCACCAGAGCCCCAACCTCACCAGAGCCCCAACCTCACCAGAGCCCCAACCTCACCAGATCCCCAACCTACCAAGAGCCCAAACCTCACCAGATCCCCAACCTCACCAGAGCCCCAACCTCAACAGAGCCCCAACCTCAACAGAGCCCCAACCTCACCAGAGCCCCAACCTCACCAGAGCCCCAACCTCACCAGAGCCCCAACCTCAACAGAGCCCCAACCTCAACAGAGCCCCAACCTCACCAGAGCCCCAACCTCACCAGAGCCCCAACCTCAACAGAGCCCCAACCTCACCAGAGCCCCAACCTCAACAGAGCCCCAACCTCACCAGAGCCCCAACCTCACCAGAGCCCCAACCTCACCAGATCCCCAACCTACCAAGAGCCCCAACCTCACCAGATCCCCAACCTCACCAGAGCCCCAACCTCAACAGAGCCCCAACCTCAACAGAGCCCCAACCTCACCAGAGCCCCAACCTCACCAGAGCCCCAACCTCACCAGAGCCCCAACCTCAACAGAGCCCTAACCTCACCAGAGCCCCAACCTCAACAGAGCCCCAACCTCACCAGAGCCCCAACCTCACCAGAGCCCCAACCTCACCAGAGCCCCAACCTCAACAGAGCCCCAACCTCACCAGAGCCCCAACCTCAACAGAGCCCCAACCTCACCAGAGCCCCAACCTCACCAGAGACCCAACCTCACCAGAGCCCCAACCTCACCAGATCCCCAACCTACCAAGAGCCCCAACCTCACCAGATCCCCAACCTCACCAGAGCCCCAACCTCACCAGAGCCCCAACCTCAACAGAGCCCCAACCTCACCAGAGCCCCAACCTCAACAGAGCCCCAACCTCACCAGAGCCCCAACCTCACCAGGGCCCCAACCTCAACAGAGCCCCAACCTCACCAGATCCCAAACCTGACCAGAGCCCCAAACTCACCAGAGCCCCAACCTCACCAGAGCCCCAACCTCACCAGAGCCCCAACCTCATCAGAGCCCCAACCTCAATAGATTCCGTACCTCACCAGAGCCCCAACCTCACCAGATCCCCAACCTCACCAGAGCCCCAACCTCAACAGAGCCCCAACCTCAACAGAGCCCCAACCTCACCAGATCCCCAACCTCACCAGAGCCCCAACCTCACCAGAGCCCCAACCTCAACAGAGCCCTAACCTCACCAGAGCCCCAACCTCAACAGAGCCCCAACCTCACCAGAGCCCCAACCTCACCAGAGCCCCAACCTCACCAGAGCCCCAACCTCAACAGAGCCCCAACCTCACCAGAGCCCCAACCTCAACAGAGCCCCAACCTCACCAGAGCCCCAACCTCACCAGAGCCCCAACCTCACCAGAGCCCCAACCTCACCAGATCCCCAACCTACCAAGAGCCCCAATCTCACCAGATCCCCAACCTCACCAGAGCCCCAACCTCACCAGAGCCCCAACCTCAACAGAGCCCCAACCTCACCAGAGCCCCAACCTCAACAGAGCCCCAACCTCACCAGAGCCCCAACCTCACCAGAGCCCCAACCTCACCAGGGCCCCAACCTCAACAGAGCCCCAACCTCACCAGATCCCAAACCTGACCAGAGCCCCAAACTCACCAGAGCCCCAACCTCACCAGAGCCCCAACCTCACCAGAGCCCCAACCTCATCAGAGCCCCAACCTCAATAGATTCCGTACCTCACCAGAGCCCCAACCTCACCAGAGCCCCAACCTCAACAGAGCCCCAACCTCAACAGAGCCCCAACATCACCAGAGCCCCAACCTCACCAGAGCCCCAACCTCACCAGGGCCCCAACCTCAACAGAGCCCCAACCTCACCAGATCCCAAACCTGACCAGAGCCCCAAACTCACCAGAGCCCCAACCTCACCAGAGCCCCAACCTCACCAGAGCCCCAACCTCATCAGAGCCCCAACCTCAATAGATTCCATACCTCACCAGAGCCCCAACCTCACCAGAGCCCCAACCTCAACAGAGCCCCAACCTCAACAGAGCCCCAACTTCACCAGAGCCCCAACGTCACCAGAGCCCCAACCTCACCAGAGCCCCAACCTCACCAGAGCCCCAACCTCACCAGATCCCCAACCTACCAAGAGCCCAAACCTCACCAGATCCCCAACCTCACCAGAGCCCCAACCTCAACAGAGCCCCAACCTCAACAGAGCCCCAACCTCACCAGAGCCCCAACCTCACCAGAGCCCCAACCTCACCAGAGCCCCAACCTCAACAGAGCCCCAACCTCAACAGAGCCCCAACCTCACCAGAGCCCCAACCTCACCAGAGCCCCAACCTCAACAGAGCCCCAACCTCACCAGAGCCCCAACCTCACCAGAGCCCCAACCTCACCAGAGCCCCAACCTCACCAGATCCCCAACCTACCAAGAGCCCCAACCTCACCAGATCCCCAACCTCACCAGAGCCCCAACCTCAACAGAGCCCCAACCTCAACAGAGCCCCAACCTCACCAGAGCCCCAACCTCACCAGAGCCCCAACCTCACCAGAGCCCCAACCTCAACAGAGCCCTAACCTCACCAGAGCCCCAACCTCAACAGAGCCCCAACCTCACCAGAGCCCCAACCTCACCAGAGCCCCAACCTCACCAGAGCCCCAACCTCAACAGAGCCCCAACCTCACCAGAGCCCCAACCTCAACAGAGCCCCAACCTCACCAGAGCCCCAACCTCACCAGAGCCCCAAACTCACCAGAGCCCCAACCTCACCAGATCCCCAACCTACCAAGAGCCCCAACCTCACCAGATCCCCAACCTCACCAGAGCCCCAACCTCAACAGAGCCCCAACCTCACCAGAGCCCCAACCTCAACAGAGCCCCAACCTCACCAGAGCCCCAACCTCACCAGAGCCCCAACCTCACCAGGGCCCCAACCTCAACAGAGCCCCAACCTCACCAGATCCCAAACCTGACCAGAGCCCCAAACTCACCAGAGCCCCAACCTCACCAGAGCCCTAACCTCACCAGAGCCCCAACCTCATCAGAGCCCCAACCTCAATAGATTCCGTACCTCACCAGAGCCCCAACCTCACCAGAGCCCCAACCTCAACAGAGCCCCAACCTCAACAGAGCCCCAACCTCACCAGAGCCCCAACCTCACCAGAGCCCCAACCTCACCAGGGCCCCAACCTCAACAGAGCCCCAACCTCACCAGATCCCAAACCTGACCAGAGCCCCAAACTCACCAGAGCCCCAACCTCACCAGAGCCCCAACCTCACCAGAGCCCCAACCTCATCAGAGCCCCAACCTCAAAAGATTCCATACCTCACCAGAGCCCCAACCTCACCAGAGCCCCAACCTCAACAGAGCCCCAACCTCAACAGAGCCCCAACCTCACCAGAGCCCCAACCTCACCAGAGCCCCAACCTCACCAGAGCCCCAACCTCAACAGAGCCCCAACCTCACCAGAGCCCCAACCTCAACAGAGCCCCAACCTCACCAGAGCCCCAACCTCACCAGAGCCCCAACCTCAACAGAGCCCCAACCTCACCAGATCCCCAACCTCACCAGAGCCCCAACCCCACCAGATCCCCAACCTCACCAGAGCCCCAACCTCACCAGATCCCCAACCTCACCAGAGCCCCAACCTCACCAGAGCCCCAACCTCACCAGAGCCCCAACCTCATCAGAGCCCCAACCTCAATAGATTCCGTACCTCACCAGAGCCCCAACCTCACCAGAGCCCCAACCTCAACAGAGCCCCAACCTCAACAGAGCCCCAACATCACAAGAGCCCCAACCTCACCAGAGCCCCAACCTCACCAGGGCCCCAACCTCAACAGAGCCCCAACCTCACCAGATCCCAAACCTGACCAGAGCCCCAAACTCACCAGAGCCCCAACCTCACCAGAGCCCCAACCTCACCAGAGCCCCAACCTCATCAGAGCCCCAACCTCAATAGATTCCATACCTCACCAGAGCCCCAACCTCACCAGAGCCCCAACCTCAACAGAGCCCCAACCTCAACAGAGCCCCAACCTCACCAGAGCCCCAACGTCACCAGAGCCCCAACCTCACCAGAGCCCCAACCTCACCAGAGCCCCAACCTCACCAGATCCCCAACCTACCAAGAGCCCAAACCTCACCAGATCCCCAACCTCACCAGAGCCCCAACCTCAACAGAGCCCCAACCTCAACAGAGCCCCAACCTCACCAGAGCCCCAACCTCACCAGAGCCCCAACCTCACCAGAGCCCCAACCTCAACAGAGCCCCAACCTCAACAGAGCCCCAACCTCACCAGAGCCCCAACCTCACCAGAGCCCCAACCTCAACAGAGCCCCAACCTCACCAGAGCCCCAACCTCAACAGAGCCCCAACCTCACCAGAGCCCCAACCTCACCAGAGCCCCAACCTCACCAGAGCCCCAACCTCACCAGATCCCCAACCTACCAAGAGCCCCAACCTCACCAGATCCCCAACCTCACCAGAGCCCCAACCTCAACAGAGCCCCAACCTCAACAGAGCCCCAACCTCACCAGAGCCCCAACCTCACCAGAGCCCCAACCTCACCAGAGCCCCAACCTCAACAGAGCCCTAACCTCACCAGAGCCCCAACCTCAACAGAGCCCCAACCTCACCAGAGCCCCAACCTCACCAGAGCCCCAACCTCACCAGAGCCCCAACCTCAACAGAGCCCCAACCTCACCAGAGCCCCAACCTCAACAGAGCCCCAACCTCACCAGAGCCCCAACCTCACCAGAGACCCAACCTCACCAGAGCCCCAACCTCACCAGATCCCCAACCTACCAAGAGCCCCAACCTCACCAGATCCCCAACCTCACCAGAGCCCCAACCTCACCAGAGCCCCAACCTCAACAGAGCCCCAACCTCACCAGAGCCCCAACCTCAACAGAGCCCCAACCTCACCAGAGCCCCAACCTCACCAGGGCCCCAACCTCAACAGAGCCCCAACCTCACCAGATCCCAAACCTGACCAGAGCCCCAAACTCACCAGAGCCCCAACCTCACCAGAGCCCCAACCTCACCAGAGCCCCAACCTCATCAGAGCCCCAACCTCAATAGATTCCGTACCTCACCAGAGCCCCAACCTCACCAGATCCCCAACCTCACCAGAGCCCCAACCTCAACAGAGCCCCAACCTCAACAGAGCCCCAACCTCACCAGATCCCCAACCTCACCAGAGCCCCAACCTCACCAGAGCCCCAACCTCAACAGAGCCCTAACCTCACCAGAGCCCCAACCTCAACAGAGCCCCAACCTCACCAGAGCCCCAACCTCACCAGAGCCCCAACCTCACCAGAGCCCCAACCTCAACAGAGCCCCAACCTCACCAGAGCCCCAACCTCAACAGAGCCCCAACCTCACCAGAGCCCCAACCTCACCAGAGCCCCAACCTCACCAGAGCCCCAACCTCACCAGATCCCCAACCTACCAAGAGCCCCAATCTCACCAGATCCCCAACCTCACCAGAGCCCCAACCTCACCAGAGCCCCAACCTCAACAGAGCCCCAACCTCACCAGAGCCCCAACCTCAACAGAGCCCCAACCTCACCAGAGCCCCAACCTCACCAGAGCCCCAACCTCACCAGGGCCCCAACCTCAACAGAGCCCCAACCTCACCAGATCCCAAACCTGACCAGAGCCCCAAACTCACCAGAGCCCCAACCTCACCAGAGCCCCAACCTCACCAGAGCCCCAACCTCATCAGAGCCCCAACCTCAATAGATTCCGTACCTCACCAGAGCCCCAACCTCACCAGAGCCCCAACCTCAACAGAGCCCCAACCTCAACAGAGCCCCAACATCACCAGAGCCCCAACCTCACCAGAGCCCCAACCTCACCAGGGCCCCAACCTCAACAGAGCCCCAACCTCACCAGATCCCAAACCTGACCAGAGCCCCAAACTCACCAGAGCCCCAACCTCACCAGAGCCCCAACCTCACCAGAGCCCCAACCTCATCAGAGCCCCAACCTCAATAGATTCCATACCTCACCAGAGCCCCAACCTCACCAGAGCCCCAACCTCAACAGAGCCCCAACCTCAACAGAGCCCCAACTTCACCAGAGCCCCAACGTCACCAGAGCCCCAACCTCACCAGAGCCCCAACCTCACCAGAGCCCCAACCTCACCAGATCCCCAACCTACCAAGAGCCCAAACCTCACCAGATCCCCAACCTCACCAGAGCCCCAACCTCAACAGAGCCCCAACCTCAACAGAGCCCCAACCTCACCAGAGCCCCAACCTCACCAGAGCCCCAACCTCACCAGAGCCCCAACCTCAACAGAGCCCCAACCTCAACAGAGCCCCAACCTCACCAGAGCCCCAACCTCACCAGAGCCCCAACCTCAACAGAGCCCCAACCTCACCAGAGCCCCAACCTCACCAGAGCCCCAACCTCACCAGAGCCCCAACCTCACCAGATCCCCAACCTACCAAGAGCCCCAACCTCACCAGATCCCCAACCTCACCAGAGCCCCAACCTCAACAGAGCCCCAACCTCAACAGAGCCCCAACCTCACCAGAGCCCCAACCTCACCAGAGCCCCAACCTCACCAGAGCCCCAACCTCAACAGAGCCCTAACCTCACCAGAGCCCCAACCTCAACAGAGCCCCAACCTCACCAGAGCCCCAACCTCACCAGAGCCCCAACCTCACCAGAGCCCCAACCTCAACAGAGCCCCAACCTCACCAGAGCCCCAACCTCAACAGAGCCCCAACCTCACCAGAGCCCCAACCTCACCAGAGCCCCAAACTCACCAGAGCCCCAACCTCACCAGATCCCCAACCTACCAAGAGCCCCAACCTCACCAGATCCCCAACCTCACCAGAGCCCCAACCTCACCAGAGCCCCAACCTCAACAGAGCCCCAACCTCACCAGAGCCCCAACCTCAACAGAGCCCCAACCTCACCAGAGCCCCAACCTCACCAGAGCCCCAACCTCACCAGGGCCCCAACCTGTTGAGCCCCAACCTCACCAGATCCCAAACCTGACCAGAGCCCCAAACTCACCAGAGCCCCAACCTCACCAGAGCCCTAACCTCACCAGAGCCCCAACCTCATCAGAGCCCCAACCTCAATAGATTCCGTACCTCACCAGAGCCCCAACCTCACCAGAGCCCCAACCTCAACAGAGCCCCAACCTCAACAGAGCCCCAACCTCACCAGAGCCCCAACCTCACCAGAGCCCCAACCTCACCAGGGCCCCAACCTCAACAGAGCCCCAACCTCACCAGATCCCAAACCTGACCAGAGCCCCAAACTCACCAGAGCCCCAACCTCACCAGAGCCCCAACCTCACCAGAGCCCCAACCTCATCAGAGCCCCAACCTCAAAAGATTCCATACCTCACCAGAGCCCCAACCTCACCAGAGCCCTAACCTCAACAGAGCCCCAACCTCAACAGAGCCCCAACCTCACCAGAGCCCCAACCTCACCAGAGCCCCAACCTCACCAGAGCCCCAACCTCAACAGAGCCCCAACCTCACCAGAGCCCCAACCTCAACAGAGCCCCAACCTCACCAGAGCCCCAACCTCACCAGAGCCCCAACCTCAACAGAGCCCCAACCTCACCAGATCCCCAACCTCACCAGAGCCCCAACCCCACCAGATCCCCAACCTCACCAGAGCCCCAACCTCACCAGATCCCCAACCTCACCAGAGCCCCAACCTCACCAGAGCCCCAACCTCACCAGAGCCCCAACCTCATCAGAGCCCCAACCTCAATAGATTCCGTACCTCACCAGAGCCCCAACCTCACCAGAGCCCCAACCTCAACAGAGCCCCAACCTCAACAGAGCCCCAACATCACCAGAGCCCCAACCTCACCAGAGCCCCAACCTCACCAGGGCCCCAACCTCAACAGAGCCCCAACCTCACCAGATCCCAAACCTGACCAGAGCCCCAAACTCACCAGAGCCCCAACCTCACCAGAGCCCCAACCTCACCAGAGCCCCAACCTCATCAGAGCCCCAACCTCAATAGATTCCATACCTCACCAGAGCCCCAACCTCACCAGAGCCCCAACCTCAACAGAGCCCCAACCTCAACAGAGCCCCAACCTCACCAGAGCCCCAACGTCACCAGAGCCCCAACCTCACCAGAGCCCCAACCTCACCAGAGCCCCAACCTCACCAGATCCCCAACCTACCAAGAGCCCAAACCTCACCAGATCCCCAACCTCACCAGAGCCCCAACCTCAACAGAGCCCCAACCTCAACAGAGCCCCAACCTCACCAGAGCCCCAACCTCACCAGAGCCCCAACCTCAACAGAGCCCCAACCTCAACAGAGCCCCAACCTCACCAGAGCCCCAACCTCACCAGAGCCCCAACCTCAACAGAGCCCCAACCTCACCAGAGCCCCAACCTCAACAGAGCCCCAACCTCACCAGAGCCCCAACCTCACCAGAGCCCCAACCTCACCAGAGCCCCAACCTCACCAGATCCCCAACCTACCAAGAGCCCCAACCTCACCAGATCCCCAACCTCACCAGAGCCCCAACCTCAACAGAGCCCCAACCTCAACAGAGCCCCAACCTCACCAGAGCCCCAACCTCACCAGAGCCCCAACCTCACCAGAGCCCCAACCTCAACAGAGCCCTAACCTCACCAGAGCCCCAACCTCAACAGAGCCCCAACCTCACCAGAGCCCCAACCTCACCAGAGCCCCAACCTCACCAGAGCCCCAACCTCAACAGAGCCCCAACCTCACCAGAGCCCCAACCTCAACAGAGCCCCAACCTCACCAGAGCCCCAACCTCACCAGAGACCCAACCTCACCAGAGCCCCAACCTCACCAGATCCCCAACCTACCAAGAGCCCCAACCTCACCAGATCCCCAACCTCACCAGAGCCCCAACCTCACCAGAGCCCCAACCTCAACAGAGCCCCAACCTCACCAGAGCCCCAACCTCAACAGAGCCCCAACCTCACCAGAGCCCCAACCTCACCAGGGCCCCAACCTCAACAGAGCCCCAACCTCACCAGATCCCAAACCTGACCAGAGCCCCAAACTCACCAGAGCCCCAACCTCACCAGAGCCCCAACCTCACCAGAGCCCCAACCTCATCAGAGCCCCAACCTCAATAGATTCCGTACCTCACCAGAGCCCCAACCTCACCAGAGCCCCAACCTCACCAGAGCCCCAACCTCACCAGAGCCCCAACCTCACCAGGGCCCCAACCTCAACAGAGCCCCAACCTCACCAGATCCCAAACCTGACCAGAGCCCCAAACTCACCAGAGCCCCAACCTCACCAGAGCCCCAACCTCACCAGAGCCCCAACCTCATCAGAGCCCCAACCTCAAAAGATTCCATACCTCACCAGAGCCCCAACCTCACCAGAGCACCAACCTCAACAGAGCCCCAACCTCACCAGAGCCCCAACCTCACCAGAGCCCCAACCTCACCAGAGCCCCAACCTCAACAGAGCCCCAACCTCACCAGAGCCCCAACCTCAACAGAGCCCCAAACTCACCAGAACCCCAACCTCACCAGAGCCCCAACCTCAACAGAGCCCCAACCTCACCAGATCCCCAACCTCACCAGAGCCCCAACCCCACCAGATCCCCAACCTCACCAGAGCCCCAACCTCACCAGAGCCCCAACCCCACCAGAGCCCCAACCTCACCAGAGCCCCAACCTCAACAGAGCCCCAACCTCAACAGAGCCCCAACCTCACCAGAGCCCCAACCTCACCAGAGCCCCAACCTCATCAGAGCCCCAACCTCAATAGATTCCGTACCTCACCAGAGCCCCAACCTCACCAGAGCCCCAACCTCAACAGAGTCCCAACCTCAACAGAGCCCCAACCTCACCAGAGCCCCAACCTCACCAGAGCCCCAA
Organism: Oncorhynchus mykiss; assembly: GCF_057628025.1. Lineage (NCBI taxonomy): Eukaryota > Metazoa > Chordata > Actinopteri > Salmoniformes > Salmonidae > Oncorhynchus > Oncorhynchus mykiss. The sequence goes on from NC_143025.1 coordinate 91,034,199, forward strand.
CCTCAACAGAGCCCCAACCTCACCAGAGCCCCAACCTCAACAGAGCCACAACCTCACCAGAGCCCCAACCTCACCAGGGCCCCAACCTCAACAGAGCCCCAACCTCACCAGATCCCCAACCTCACCAGAGCCCCAACCTCACCAGAGCCCTGAACTCACCAGAGCCCCAACCTCAACAGAGCCCCAACCTCACCAGAGCCCCAACCTCATCAGAGCCCCAACCTCAATAGAGCCCGTACCTCACCAGAGCCCCAACCTCAACAGAGCCCCAACCTCAACAGAGCCCCAACCTCACCAGAGCCCCAACCTCACCAGATCCCCAACCTACCAAGAGCCCAAACCTCACCAGATCCCCAACCTCACCAGAGCCCCAAACTCAACAGAGCCCCAACCTCAACAGAGCCCCAACCTCACCAGAGCCCCAACCTCACCAGAGCCCCAACCTCACCAGAGCCCCAACCTCAACAGAGCCCCAACCTCAACAGAGCCCCAACCTCACCAGAGCCCCAACCTCACCAGAGCCCCAACCTCAACAGAGCCCCAACCTCACCAGAGCCCCAACCTCAACAGAGCCCCAACCTCACCAGAGCCCCAACCTCACCAGAGCCCCAACCTCACCAGATCCCCAACCTACCAAGAGCCCCAACCTCACCAGATCCCCAACCTCACCAGAGCCCCAACCTCAACAGAGCCCCAACCTCAACAGAGCCCCAACCTCACCAGAGCCCCAACCTCACCAGAGCCCCAACCTCACCAGAGCCCCAACCTCAACAGAGCCCTAACCTCACCAGAGCCCCAACCTCAACAGAGCCCCAACCTCACCAGAGCCCCAACCTCACCAGAGCCCCAACCTCACCAGAGCCCCAACCTCACCAGAGCCCCAACCTCAACAGAGCCCCAACCTCACCAGAGCCCCAACCTCAACAGAGCCCCAACCTCACCAGAGCCCCAACCTCACCAGAGCCCCAACCTCAACAGAGCCCCAACCTCACCAGAGCCCCAACCTCAACAGAGCCCCAACCTCACCAGAGCCCCAACCTCACCAGAGCCCCAACCTCACCAGATCCCCAACCTACCAAGAGCCCCAACCTCACCAGATCCCCAACCTCACCAGAGCCCCAACCTCAACAGAGCCCCAACCTCAACAGAGCCCCAACCTCACCAGAGCCCCAACCTCACCAGAGCCCCAACCTCACCAGAGCCCCAACCTCAACAGAGCCCTAACCTCACCAGAGCCCCAACCTCAACAGAGCCCCAACCTCACCAGAGCCCCAACCTCACCAGAGCCCCAACCTCACCAGAGCCCCAACCTCAACAGAGCCCCAACCTCACCAGAGCCCCAACCTCAACAGAGCCCCAACCTCACCAGAGCCCCAACCTCACCAGAGCCCCAACCTCACCAGATCCCCAACCTACCAAGAGCCCCAATCTCACCAGATCCCCAACCTCACCAGAGCCCCAACCTCACCAGAGCCCCAACCTCACCAGAGCCCCAACCTCAACAGAGCCCGAACCTCACCAGAGCCCCAACCTCACCAGAGCCCCAACCTCACCAGAGCCCCAACCTCACCAGGGCCCCAACCTCAACAGAGCCCCAACCTCACCAGATCCCAAACCTGACCAGAGCCCCAAACTCACCAGAGCCCCAACCTCACCAGAGCCCCAACCTCACCAGAGCCCCAACCTCATCAGAGCCCCAACCTCAATAGATTCCGTACCTCACCAGAGCCCCAACCTCACCAGAGCCCCAACCTCAACAGAGCCCCAACCTCAACAGAGCCCCAACCTCACCAGAGCCCCAACCTCACCAGAGCCCCAACCTCAACAGAGCCCCAACCTCACCAGATCCCAAACCTGACCAGAGCCCCAAACTCACCAGAGCCCCAACCTCACCAGAGCCCCAACCTCACCAGAGCCCCAACCTCATCAGAGCCCCAACCTCAATAGATTCCATACCTCACCAGAGCCCCAACCTCACCAGAGCCCCAACCTCAACAGAGCCCCAACCTCACCAGAGCCCCAACCTCACCAGAGCCCCAACCTCACCAGAGCCCCAACCTCACCAGAGCCCCAACCTCAACAGAGCCCCAACCTCACCAGAGCCCCAACCTCAACAGAGCCCCAACCTCACCAGAGCCCCAACCTCACCAGAGCCCCAACCTCAACAGAGCCCCAACCTCACCAGATCCCCAACCTCACCAGATCCCCAACCTCACCAGAGCCCCAACCCCACCAGATCCCCAACCTCACCAGAGCCCCAACCTCACCAGATCCCCAACCTCACCAGAGCCCCAACCCCACCAGAGCCCCAAACTCACCAGAGCCCCAACCTCAACAGAGCCCCAACCTCAACAGAGCCCCAACCTCACCAGAGCCCCAACCTCACCAGAGCCCCAACCTCAACAGAGCCCCAACCTCACCAGAGCCCCAACCTCACCAGAGCCCCAACCTCATCAGAGCCCCAACCTCAATAGATTCCGTACCACACCAGAGCCCCAACCTCACCAGAGCCCCAACCTCAACAGAGTCCCAACCTCAACAGAGCCCCAACCTCACCAGAGCCCCAACCTCACCAGAGCCCCAACCTCAACAGAGTCCCAACCTCAACAGAGCCCCAACCTCACCAGAGCCCCAACCTCACCAGAGCCCCAACCTCACCAGAGCCCCAACCTCAACAGAGCCCCAACCTCACCAGATCCCCAACCTCACCAGATCCCCAACCTCAACAGAGCCCCAACCTCACCAGAGCCCCAACCTCACCAGAGCCCCAACCTCACCAGAGCCCCAACCTCAACAGAGCCCCAACCTCACCAGAGCCCCAACCTCAACAGAGCCCCAACCTCACCAGAGCCCCAACCTCACCAGAGCCCCAACCTCACCAGATCCCCAACCTACCAAGAGCCCCAATCTCACCAGATCCCCAACCTCACCAGAGCCCCAACCTCACCAGAGCCCCAACCTCAACAGAGCCCCAACCTCACCAGAGCCCCAACCTCAACAGAGCCCCAACCTCACAAGAGCCCCAACCTCACCAGAGCCCCAACCTCACCAGGGCCCCAACCTCAACAGAGCCCCAACCTCACCAGATCCCAAACCTGACCAGAGCCCCAAACTCACCAGAGCCCCAACCTCACCAGAGCCCCAACCTCACCAGAGCCCCAACCTCATCAGAGCCCCAACCTCAATAGATTCCGTACCTCACCAGAGCCCCAACCTCACCAGAGCCCCAACCTCAACAGAGCCCCAACCTCAACAGAGCCCCAACCTCACCAGAGCCCCAACCTCACCAGAGCCCCAACCTCACCAGAGCCCCAACCTCAACAGAACCCCAACCTCACCAGATCCCAAACCTGACCAGAGCCCCAAACTCACCAGAGCCCCAACCTCACCAGAGCCCCAACCTCACCAGAGCCCCAACCTCATCAGAGCCCCAACCTCAATAGATTCCATACCTCACCAGAGCCCCAACCTCACCAGAGCCCCAACCTCAACAGAGCCCCAACCTCACCAGAGCCCCAACCTCAACAGAGCCCCAACCTCACCAGAGCCCCAACCTCACCAGGGCCCCAACCTCAACAGAGCCCCAACCTCACCAGATCCCAAACCTGACCAGAGCCCCAAACTCACCAGAGCCCCAACCTCACCAGAGCCCCAACCTCACCAGAGCCCCAACCTCATCAGAGCCCCAACCTCAATAGATTCCGTACCTCACCAGAGCCCCAACCTCACCAGAGCCCCAACCTCAACAGAGTCCCAACCTCAACAGAGCCCCAACCTCACCAGAGCCCCAACCTCACCAGAGCCCCAACCTCAACAGAGTCCCAACCTCAACAGAGCCCCAACCTCACCAGAGCCCCAACCTCACCAGAGCCCCAACCTCACCAGAGCCCCAACCTCAACAGAGCCCCAACCTCACCAGATCCCCAACCTCACCAGATCCCCAACCTCACCAGAGCCCCAACCCCACCAGATCCCCAACCTCACCAGAGCCCCAACCTCACCAGAGCCCCAACCTCACCAGAGCCCCAACCTCACCAGAGCCCCAACCTCACCAGAGCCCCAACCTCACCAGAGCCCCAACCCCACCAGAGCCCCAACCTCACCAGAGCCCCAACCTCAACAGAGCCCCAACCTCACCAGAGCCCCAACCTCAACAGAGCCCCTACCTCACCAGAGCCCCAACCTCACCAGAGCCCCAACCTCACCAGATCCCCAACGTCACCAGAGCCCCAAACTCACCAGAGCCCCAACCTCAACAGAGCCCCAACCTCACCAGAGCCCCAACCTCACCAGAGCCCCAACCTCACCAGGGCCCCAACCTCAACAGAGCCCCAACCTCACCAGATCCCAAACCTGACCAGAGCCCCAAACTCACCAGAGCCCCAACCTCACCAGAGCCCCAACCTCACCAGAGCCCCAACCTCATCAGAGCCCCAACCTCAATAGATTCCGTACCTCACCAGAGCCCCAACCTCACCAGAGCCCCAACCTCAACAGAGTCCCAACCTCAACAGAGCCCCAACCTCACCAGAGCCCCAACCTCACCAGAGCCCCAACCTCAACAGAGTCCCAACCTCAACAGAGCCCCAACCTCACCAGAGCCCCAACCTCACCAGAGCCCCAACCTCACCAGAGCCCCAACCTCAACAGAGCCCCAACCTCACCAGATCCCCAACCTCACCAGATCCCCAACCTCACCAGAGCCCCAACCCCACCAGATCCCCAACCTCACCAGAGCCCCAACCTCACCAGATCCCCAACCTCACCAGAGCCCCAACCCCACCAGAGCCCCAACCTCACCAGAGCCCCAACCTCACCAGAGCCCCAACCTCACCAGAGCCCCAACCTCACCAGAGCCCCAACCTCACCAGAGCCCCAACCCCACCAGAGCCCCAACCTCACCAGAGCCCCAACCTCAACAGAGCCCCAACCTCACCAGAGCCCCAACCTCAACAGAGCCCCTACCTCACCAGAGCCCCAACCTCACCAGAGCCCCAACCTCACCAGATCCCCAACGTCACCAGAGCCCCAAACTCACCAGAGCCCCAACCTCAACAGAGCCCCAACCTCACCAGAGCCCCAACCTCACCAGATCCCCAACCTCACCAGAGCCCCAACCTCAACAGAGCCCCAACCTCAACAGAGCCCCAACCTCACCAGAGCCCCAACCTCACCAGAGCCCCAACCTCACCAGGGCCCCAACCTCAACAGAGCCCCAACCTCACCAGATCCCAAACCTGACCAGAGCCCCAAACTCACCAGAGCCCCAACCTCACCAGAGCCCCAACCTCACCAGAGCCCCAACCTCATCAGAGCCCCAACCTCAATAGATTCCGTACCTCACCAGAGCCCCAACCTCATCAGAGCCCCAACCTCAACAGAGTCCCAACCTCAACAGAGCCCCAACCTCACCAGAGCCCCAACCTCACCAGAGCCCCAACCTCAACAGAGTCCCAACCTCAACAGAGCCCCAACCTCACCAGAGCCCCAACCTCACCAGAGCCCCAACCTCACCAGAGCCCCAACCTCAACAGAGCCCCAACCTCACCAGATCCCCAACCTCACCAGATCCCCAACCTCACCAGAGCCCCAACCCCACCAGATCCCCAACCTCACCAGAGCCCCAACCTCACCAGATCCCCAACCTCACCAGAGCCCCAACCCCACCAGAGCCCCAACCTCACCAGAGCCCCAACCTCACCAGAGCCCCAACCTCACCAGAGCCCCAACCTCACCAGATCCCCAACGTCACCAGAGCCCCAACCTCACCAGAGCCCCAACCTCACCAGAGCCCCAACCTCACCAGAGCCCCAACCTCACCAGAGCCCCAACCTCAACAGAGCCCCAACCTCACCAGATCCCCAACCTCACCAGATCCCCAACCTCACCAGAGCCCCAACCCCACCAGATCCCCAACCTCACCAGAGCCCCAACCTCACCAGATCCCCAACCTCACCAGAGCCCCAACCCCACCAGAGCCCCAACCTCACCAGAGCCCCAACCTCACCAGAGCCCCAACCTCACCAGAGCCCCAACCTCACCAGAGCCCCAACCTCACCAGAGCCCCAACCCCACCAGAGCCCCAACCTCACCAGAGCCCCAACCTCAACAGAGCCCCAACCTCACCAGAGCCCCAACCTCAACAGAGCCCCTACCTCACCAGAGCCCCAACCTCACCAGAGCCCCAACCTCACCAGATCCCCAACGTCACCAGAGCCCCAACCTCACCAGAGCCCCAACCTCACCAGAGCCCCAACCTCACCAGAGCCCCAACCTCACCAGAGCCCCAACCTCAACAGAGCCCCAACCTCACCAGATCCCCAACCTCACCAGATCCCCAACCTCACCAGAGCCCCAACCCCACCAGATCCCCAACCTCACCAGAGCCCCAACCTCACCAGATCCCCAACCTCACCAGAGCCCCAACCCCACCAGAGCCCCAACCTCACCAGAGCCCCAACCTCACCAGAGCCCCAACCTCACCAGAGCCCCAACCTCACCAGAGCCCCAACCTCACCAGAGCCCCAACCCCACCAGAGCCCCAACCTCACCAGAGCCCCAACCTCAACAGAGCCCCAACCTCACCAGAGCCCCAACCTCAACAGAGCCCCTACCTCACCAGAGCCCCAACCTCACCAGAGCCCCAACCTCACCAGATCCCCAACGTCACCAGAGCCCCAAACTCACCAGAGCCCCAACCTCAACAGAGCCCCAACCTCACCAGAGCCCCAACCTCACCAGATCCCCAACCTCACCAGAGCCCCAACCTCAACAGAGCCCCAACCTCAACAGAGCCCCAACCTCACCAGAGCCCCAACCTCACCAGAGCCCCAACCTCACCAGGGCCCCAACCTCAACAGAGCCCCAACCTCACCAGATCCCAAACCTGACCAGAGCCCCAAACTCACCAGAGCCCCAACCTCACCAGAGCCCCAACCTCACCAGAGCCCCAACCTCATCAGAGCCCCAACCTCAATAGATTCCGTACCTCACCAGAGCCCCAACCTCATCAGAGCCCCTACCTCAACAGAGTCCCAACCTCAACAGAGCCCCAACCTCACCAGAGCCCCAACCTCACCAGAGCCCCAACCTCAACAGAGTCCCAACCTCAACAGAGCCCCAACCTCACCAGAGCCCCAACCTCACCAGAGCCCCAACCTCAACAGAGCCCCAACCTCACCAGATCCCCAACCTCACCAGATCCCCAACCTCACCAGAGCCCCAACCCCACCAGATCCCCAACCTCACCAGAGCCCCAACCTCACCAGATCCCCAACCTCACCAGAGCCCCAACCCCACCAGAGCCCCAACCTCACCAGAGCCCCAACCTCACCAGAGCCCCAACCTCACCAGAGCCCCAACCTCACCAGAGCCCCAACCTCACCAGAGCCCCAACCTCACCAGATCCCCAACCTCACCAGAGCCCCAACCCCACCAGATCCCCAACCTCACCAGAGCCCCAACCTCACCAGATCCCCAACCTCACCAGAGCCCCAACCCCACCAGAGCCCCAACCTCACCAGAGCCCCAACCTCACCAGAGCCCCAACCTCACCAGAGCCCCAACCTCACCAGATCCCCAACGTCACCAGAGCCCCAACCTCACCAGAGCCCCAACCTCAACAGAGCCCCAACCTCACCAGATCCCCAACCTCACCAGATCCCCAACCTCACCAGAGCCCCAACCCCACCAGAGCCCCAACCTCACCAGAGCCCCAACCTCACCAGAGCCCCAACCTCACCAGAGCCCCAACCTCACCAGATCCCCAACGTCACCAGAGCCCCAAACTCACCAGAGCCCCAACCTCAACAGAGCCCCAACCTCACCAGAGCCCCAACCTCACCAGATCCCCAACCTCACCAGAGCCCCAACCTCAACAGAGCCCCAACCTCAACAGAGCCCCAACCTCACCAGAGCCCCAACCTCACCAGAGCCCCAACCTCACCAGGGCCCCAACCTCAACAGAGCCCCAACCTCACCAGATCCCAAACCTGACCAGAGCCCCAAACTCACCAGAGCCCCAACCTCACCAGAGCCCCAACCTCACCAGAGCCCCAACCTCATCAGAGCCCCAACCTCAATAGATTCCGTACCTCACCAGAGCCCCAACCTCACCAGAGCCCCAACCTCAACAGAGTCCCAACCTCAACAGAGCCCCAACCTCAACAGAGCCCCTACCTCACCAGAGCCCCAACCTCACCAGAGCCCCAACCTCACCAGATCCCCAACGTCACCAGAGCCCCAAACACACCAGAGCCCCAACCTCAACAGAGCCCCAACCTCACCAGAGCCCCAACCTCACCAGATCCCCAACCTCACCAGAGCCCCAACCTCAACAGAGCCCCAACCTCAACAGAGCCCCAACCTCAACAGAGCCCCAACCTCACCAGAGCCCCAACCTCACCAGGGCCCCAACCTCAACAGAGCCCCAACCTCACTAGATCCCAAACCTGACCAGAGCCCCAAACTCACCAGAGCCCCAACCTCACCAGAGCCCCAACCTCACCAGAGCCCCAACCTCATCAGAGCCCCAACCTCAATAGATTCCGTACCTCACCAGAGCCCCAACCTCACCAGAGCCCCAACCTCAACAGAGTCCCAACCTCAACAGAGCCCCAACCTCACCAGAGCCCCAACCTCACCAGAGCCCCAACCTCAACAGAGTCCCAACCTCAACAGAGCCCCAACCTCACCAGAGCCCCAACCTCACCAGAGCCCCAACCTCACCAGAGCCCCAACCTCAACAGAGCCCCAACCTCACCAGATCCCCAACCTCACCAGATCCCCAACCTCACCAGAGCCCCAACCCCACCAGATCCCCAACCTCACCAGAGCCCCAACCTCACAAGATCCCCAACCTCACCAGAGCCCCAACCCCACCAGAGCCCCAACCTCACCAGAGCCCCAACCTCACCAGAGCCCCAACCTCACCAGAGCCCCAACCTCACCAGAGCCCCAACCTCACCAGAGCCCCAACCTCACCAGAGCCCCAACCCCACCAGAGCCCCAACCTCACCAGAGCCCCAACCTCAACAGAGCCCCAACCTCACCAGAGCCCCAACCTCAACAGAGCCCCTACCTCACCAGAGCCCCAACCTCACCAGAGCCCCAACCTCACCAGATCCCCAACGTCACCAGAGCCCCAAACTCACCAGAGCCCCAACCTCAACAGAGCCCCAACCTCACCAGAGCCCCAACCTCACCAGATCCCCAACCTCACCAGATCCCCAACCTCACCAGAGCCCCAACCCCACCAGATCCCCAACCTCACCAGAGCCCCAACCTCACCAGATCCCCAACCTCACCAGAGCCCCAACCCCACCAGAGCCCCAACCTCACCAGAGCCCCAACCTCACCAGAGCCCCAACCTCACCAGAGCCCCAACCTCACCAGATCCCCAACGTCACCAGAGCCCCAACCTCACCAGAGCCCCAACCTCAACAGAGCCCCAACCTCACCAGATCCCCAACCTCACCAGATCCCCAACCTCACCAGAGCCCCAACCCCACCAGAGCCCCAACCTCACCAGAGCCCCAACCTCACCAGAGCCCCAACCTCACCAGAGCCCCAACCTCACCAGATCCCCAACGTCACCAGAGCCCCAAACTCACCAGAGCCCCAACCTCAACAGAGCCCCAACCTCACCAGAGCCCCAACCTCACCAGATCCCCAACCTCACCAGAGCCCCAACCTCAACAGAGCCCCAACCTCAACAGAGCCCCAACCTCACCAGAGCCCCAACCTCACCAGAGCCCCAACCTCACCAGGGCCCCAACCTCAACAGAGCCCCAACCTCACCAGATCCCAAACCTGACCAGAGCCCCAAACTCACCAGAGCCCCAACCTCACCAGAGCCCCAACCTCACCAGAGCCCCAACCTCATCAGAGCCCCAACCTCAATAGATTCCGTACCTCACCAGAGCCCCAACCTCACCAGAGCCCCAACCTCAACAGAGTCCCAACCTCAACAGAGCCCCAACCTCAACAGAGCCCCTACCTCACCAGAGCCCCAAACTCACCAGAGCCCCAACCTCAACAGAGCCCCAACCTCACCAGAGCCCCAACCTCACCAGATCCCCAACCTCACCAGAGCCCCAACCTCAACAGAGCCCCAACCTCAACAGAGCCCCAACCTCACCAGAGCCCCAACCTCACCAGAGCCCCAACCTCACCAGGGCCCCAACCTCAACAGAGCCCCAACCTCACCAGATCCCAAACCTGACCAGAGCCCCAAACTCACCAGAGCCCCAACCTCACCAGAGCCCCAACCTCACCAGAGCCCCAACCTCATCAGAGCCCCAACCTCAATAGATTCCGTACCTCACCAGAGCCCCAACCTCACCAGAGCCCCAACCTCAACAGAGTCCCAACCTCAACAGAGCCCCAACCTCAACAGAGCCCCTACCTCACCAGAGCCCCAACCTCACCAGAGCCCCAACCTCACCAGATCCCCAACGTCACCAGAGCCCCAAACACACCAGAGCCCCAACCTCAACAGAGCCCCAACCTCACCAGAGCCCCAACCTCACCAGATCCCCAACCTCACCAGAGCCCCAACCTCAACAGAGCCCCAACCTCAACAGAGCCCCAACCTCAACAGAGCCCCAACCTCACCAGAGCCCCAACCTCACCAGGGCCCCAACCTCAACAGAGCCCCAACCTCACTAGATCCCAAACCTGACCAGAGCCCCAAACTCACCAGAGCCCCAACCTCACCAGAGCCCCAACCTCACCAGAGCCCCAACCTCATCAGAGCCCCAACCTCAATAGATTCCGTACCTCACCAGAGCCCCAACCTCACCAGAGCCCCAACCTCAACAGAGTCCCAACCTCAACAGAGCCCCAACCTCACCAGAGCCCCAACCTCACCAGAGCCCCAACCTCAACAGAGTCCCAACCTCAACAGAGCCCCAACCTCACCAGAGCCCCAACCTCACCAGAGCCCCAACCTCACCAGAGCCCCAACCTCAACAGAGCCCCAACCTCACCAGATCCCCAACCTCACCAGATCCCCAACCTCACCAGAGCCCCAACCCCACCAGATCCCCAACCTCACCAGAGCCCCAACCTCACAAGATCCCCAACCTCACCAGAGCCCCAACCCCACCAGAGCCCCAACCTCACCAGAGCCCCAACCTCACCAGAGCCCCAACCTCACCAGAGCCCCAACCTCACCAGAGCCCCAACCTCACCAGAGCCCCAACCTCACCAGAGCCCCAACCCCACCAGAGCCCCAACCTCACCAGAGCCCCAACCTCAACAGAGCCCCAACCTCACCAGAGCCCCAACCTCAACAGAGCCCCTACCTCACCAGAGCCCCAACCTCACCAGAGCCCCAACCTCACCAGATCCCCAACGTCACCAGAGCCCCAAACTCACCAGAGCCCCAACCTCAACAGAGCCCCAACCTCACCAGAGCCCCAACCTCACCAGATCCCCAACCTCACCAGAGCCCCAACCTCAACAGAGCCCCAACCTCAACAGAGCCCCAACCTCACCAGAGCCCCAACCTCACCAGAGCCCCAATCTCACCAGGGCCCCAACCTCAACAGAGCCCCAACCTCACCAGATCCCAAACCTGACCAGAGCCCCAAACTCACCAGAGCCCCAACCTCACCAGAGCCCCAACCTCACCAGAGCCCCAACCTCATCAGAGCCCCAACCTCAATAGATTCCGTACCTCACCAGAGCCCCAACCTCATCAGAGCCCCAACCTCAACAGAGTCCCAACCTCAACAGAGCCCCAACCTCACCAGAGCCCCAACCTCACCAGAGCCCCAACCTCAACAGAGTCCCAACCTCAACAGAGCCCCAACCTCAACAGAGCCCCAACCTCAACAGAGCCCCAACCTCACCAGAGCCCCAACCTCACCAGAGCCCCAACCTCACCAGGGCCCCAACCTCAACAGAGCCCCAACCTCACCAGATCCCAAACCTGACCAGAGCCCCAAACTCACCAGAGCCCCAACCTCACCAGAGCCCCAACCTCACCAGAGCCCCAACCTCATCAGAGCCCCAACCTCAATAGATTCCGTACCTCACCAGAGCCCCAACCTCATCAGAGCCCCAACCTCAACAGAGTCCCAACCTCAACAGAGCCCCAACCTCACCAGAGCCCCAACCTCACCAGAGCCCCAACCTCAACAGAGTCCCAACCTCAACAGAGCCCCAACCTCACCAGAGCCCCAACCTCACCAGAGCCCCAACCTCACCAGAGCCCCAACCTCAACAGAGCCCCAACCTCACCAGATCCCCAACCTCACCAGATCCCCAACCTCACCAGAGCCCCAACCCCACCAGATCCCCAACCTCACCAGAGCCCCAACCTCACCAGATCCCCAACCTCACCAGAGCCCCAACCCCACCAGAGCCCCAACCTCACCAGAGCCCCAACCTCACCAGAGCCCCAACCTCAGCAGAGCCCCAACCTCACCAGATCCCCAACGTCACCAGAGCCCCAACCTCACCAGAGCCCCAACCTCAACAGAGCCCCAACCTCACCAGATCCCCAACCTCACCAGATCCCCAACCTCACCAGAGCCCCAACCCCACCAGAGCCCCAACCTCACCAGAGCCCCAACCTCACCAGAGCCCCAACCTCACCAGAGCCCCAACCTCACCAGATCCCCAACGTCACCAGAGCCCCAAACTCACCAGAGCCCCAACCTCAACAGAGCCCCAACCTCACCAGAGCCCCAACCTCACCAGATCCCCAACCTCACCAGAGCCCCAACCTCAACAGAGCCCCAACCTCAACAGAGCCCCAACCTCACCAGAGCCCCAACCTCACCAGAGCCCCAACCTCACCAGGGCCCCAACCTCAACAGAGCCCCAACCTCACCAGATCCCAAACCTGACCAGAGCCCCAAACTCACCAGAGCCCCAACCTCACCAGAGCCCCAACCTCACCAGAGCCCCAACCTCATCAGAGCCCCAACCTCAATAGATTCCGTACCTCACCAGAGCCCCAACCTCACCAGAGCCCCAACCTCAACAGAGTCCCAACCTCAACAGAGCCCCAACCTCAACAGAGCCCCTACCTCACCAGAGCCCCAACCTCACCAGAGCCCCAACCTCACCAGATCCCCAACGTCACCAGAGCCCCAAACACACCAGAGCCCCAACCTCAACAGAGCCCCAACCTCACCAGAGCCCCAACCTCACCAGATCCCCAACCTCACCAGAGCCCCAACCTCAACGGAGCCCCAACCTCAACAGAGCCCCAACCTCACCAGATCCCCAACCTCACCAGATCCCCAACCTCACCAGAGCCCCAACCCCACCAGATCCCCAACCTCACCAGAGCCCCAACCTCACAAGATCCCCAACCTCACCAGAGCCCCAACCCCACCAGAGCCCCAACCTCACCAGAGCCCCAACCTCACCAGAGCCCCAACCTCACCAGAGCCCCAACCTCACCAGAGCCCCAACCTCACCAGAGCCCCAACCTCACCAGAGCCCCAACCCCACCAGAGCCCCAACCTCACCAGAGCCCCAACCTCAACAGAGCCCCAACCTCACCAGAGCCCCAACCTCAACAGAGCCCCTACCTCACCAGAGCCCCAACCTCACCAGAGCCCCAACCTCACCAGATCCCCAACGTCACCAGAGCCCCAAACACACCAGAGCCCCAACCTCAACAGAGCCCCAACCTCACCAGAGCCCCAACCTCACCAGATCCCCAACCTCACCAGAGCCCCAACCTCAACGGAGCCCCAACCTCAACAGAGCCCCAACCTCACCAGAGCCCCAACCTCACCAGAGCCCCAACCTCAACGGAGCCCCAACCTCAACAGAGCCCCAACCTCACCAGAGCCCCAACCTCACCAGAGCCCCAACCTCAACAGAGCCCCAACCTCACCAGAGCCCCAACCTCAACAGAGCCCCAACCTCACCAGAGCCCCAACCTCACCAGAGCCCAAACCTCACCAGATCCCCAACCTACCAAGAGCCCCAACCTCACCAGATCCCCAACCTCACCAGAGCCCCAACCTCAACAGAGCCCCAACCTCAACAGAGCCCCAACCTCACCAGAGCCCCAACCTCACCAGAGCCCCAACCTCACCAGAGCCCCAACCTCAACAGAGCCCTAACCTCACCAGAAACCCAAACTCAACAGAGCCCCAACCTCACCAGAGCCCCAACCTCACCAGAGCCCCAACCTCACCAGAGCCCCAACCTCAACAGAGCCCCAACCTCACCAGAGCCCCAACCTCAACAGAGCCCCAACCTCACCAGAGCCCCAACCTCACCAGAGCCCCAACCTCACCAGATCCCCAACCTACCAAGAGCCCCAATCTCACCAGATCCCCAACCTCACCAGAGCCCCAACCTCACCAGAGCCCCAACCTCACCAGAGCCCCAACCTCAACAGAGCCCGAACCTCACCAGAGCCCCAACCTCACCAGAGCCCCAACCTCACCAGAGCCCCAACCTCACCAGGGCCCCAACCTCAACAGAGCCCCAACCTCACCAGATCCCAAACCTGACCAGAGCCCCAAACTCACCAGAGCCCCAACCTCACCAGAGCCCCAATCTCACCAGAGCCCCAACCTCATCAGAGCCCCAACCTCAATAGATTCCGTACCTCACCAGAGCCCCAACCTCACCAGAGCCCCAACCTCAACAGAGCCCCAACCTCAACAGAGCCCCAACCTCACCAGAGCCCCAACCTCACCAGAGCCCCAACCTCACCAGGGCCCCAACCTCAACAGAGCCCCAACCTCACCAGATCCCAAACCTCACCAGAGCCCCAAACTCACCAGAGCCCCAACCTCACCAGAGCCCCAACCTCACCAGAGCCCCAACCTCATCAGAGCCCCAACCTCAATAGATTCCATACCTCACCAGAGCCCCAACCTCACCAGAGCCCCAACCTCAACAGAGCCCCAACCTCACCAGAGCCCCAACCTCACCAGAGCCCCAACCTCAACAGAGCCCCAACCTCACCAGATCCCCAACCTCACCAGAGCCCCAACCTCAACAGAGCCCCAACCTCACCAGATCCCCAACCTCACCAGATCCCCAACCTCACCAGAGCCCCAACCCCACCAGATCCCCAACCTCACCAGAGCCCCAACCTCACCAGGGCCCCAACCTCAACAGAGCCCCAACCTCACCAGATCCCAAACCTGACCAGAGCCCCAAACTCACCAGAGCCCCAACCTCACCAGAGCCCCAACCTCACCAGAGCCCCAACCTCAACAGAGCCCCAACCTCAATAGATTCCGTACCTCACCAGAGCCCCAACCTCACCAGAGCCCCAACCTCAACAGAGTCCCAACCTCAACAGAGCCCCAACCTCACCAGAGCCCCAACCTCACCAGAGCCCCAACCTCAACAGAGTCCCAACCTCAACAGAGCCCCAACCTCACCAGAGCCCCAACCTCACCAGAGCCCCAACCTCACCAGAGCCCCAACCTCAACAGAGCCCCAACCTCACCAGATCCCCAACCTCACCAGATCCCCAACCTCAGCAGAGCCCCAACCCCACCAGATCCCCAACCTCACCAGAGCCCCAACCTCACCAGATCCCCAACCTCACCAGAGCCCCAACCCCACCAGAGCCCCAACCTCACCAGAGCCCCAACCTCACCAGAGCCCCAACCTCACCAGAGCCCCAACCTCACCAGAGCCCCAACCTCACCAGAGCCCCAACCTCACCAGAGCCCCAACCCCACCAGAGCCCCAACCTCACCAGAGCCCCAACCTCAACAGAGCCCCAACCTCACCAGAGCCCCAACCTCAACAGAGCCCCTACCTCACCAGAGCCCCAACCTCACCAGAGCCCCAACCTCACCAGATCCCCAACGTCACCAGAGCCCCAAACTCACCAGAGCCCCAACCTCAACAGAGCCCCAACCTCACCAGAGCCCCAACCTCACCAGATCCCCAACCTCACCAGAGCCCCAACCTCAACAGAGCCCCAACCTCAACAGAGCCCCAACCTCACCAGAGCCCCAACCTCACCAGAGCCCCAACCTCACCAGGGCCCCAACCTCAACAGAGCCCCAACCTCACCAGATCCCAAACCTGACCAGAGCCCCAAACTCACCAGAGCCCCAACCTCACCAGAGCCCCAACCTCACCAGAGCCCCAACCTCATCAGAGCCCCAACCTCAATAGATTCCGTACCTCACCAGAGCCCCAACCTCATCAGAGCCCCAACCTCAACAGAGTCCCAACCTCAACAGAGCCCCAACCTCACCAGAGCCCCAACCTCACCAGAGCCCCAACCTCAACAGAGTCCCAACCTCAACAGAGCCCCAACCTCACCAGAGCCCCAACCTCACCAGAGCCCCAACCTCACCAGAGCCCCAACCTCAACAGAGCCCCAACCTCACCAGATCCCCAACCTCACCAGATCCCCAACCTCACCAGAGCCCCAACCCCACCAGATCCCCAACCTCACCAGAGCCCCAACCTCACCAGATCCCCAACCTCACCAGAGCCCCAACCCCACCAGAGCCCCAACCTCACCAGAGCCCCAACCTCACCAGAGCCCCAACCTCACCAGAGCCCCAACCTCACCAGATCCCCAACGTCACCAGAGCCCCAACCTCACCAGAGCCCCAACCTCAACAGAGCCCCAACCTCACCAGATCCCCAACCTCACCAGATCCCCAACCTCACCAGAGCCCCAACCCCACCAGAGCCCCAACCTCGCCCCAACCTCACCAGAGCCCCAACCTCACCAGAGCCCCAACCTCACCAGATCCCCAACGTCACCAGAGCCCCAAACTCACCAGAGCCCCAACCTCAACAGAGCCCCAACCTCACCAGAGCCCCAACCTCACCAGATCCCCAACCTCACCAGAGCCCCAACCTCAACAGAGCCCCAACCTCAACAGAGCCCCAACCTCACCAGAGCCCCAACCTCACCAGAGCCCCAACCTCACCAGGGCCCCAACCTCAACAGAGCCCCAACCTCACCAGATCCCAAACCTGACCAGAGCCCCAAACTCACCAGAGCCCCAACCTCACCAGAGCCCCAACCTCACCAGAGCCCCAACCTCATCAGAGCCCCAACCTCAATAGATTCCGTACCTCACCAGAGCCCCAACCTCACCAGAGCCCTAACCTCAACAGAGTCCCAACCTCAACAGAGCCCCAACCTCAACAGAGCCCCTACCTCACCAGAGCCCCAACCTCACCAGAGCCCCAACCTCACCAGATCCCCAACGTCACCAGAGCCCCAAACACACCAGAGCCCCAACCTCAACAGAGCCCCAACCTCACCAGAGCCCCAACCTCACCAGATCCCCAACCTCACCAGAGCCCCAACCTCAACAGAGCCCCAACCTCAACAGAGCCCCAACCTCACCAGAGCCCCAACCTCACCAGAGCCCCAACCTCACCAGGGCCCCAACCTCAACAGAGCCCCAACCTCACCAGATCCCAAACCTGACCAGAGCCCCAAACTCACCAGAGCCCCAACCTCACCAGAGCCCCAACCTCACCAGAGCCCCAACCTCATCAGAGCCCCAACCTCAATAGATTCCGTACCTCACCAGAGCCCCAACCTCACCAGAGCCCCAACCTCAACAGAGTCCCAACCTCAACAGAGCCCCAACCTCACCAGAGCCCCAACCTCACCAGAGCCCCAACCTCAACAGAGTCCCAACCTCAACAGAGCCCCAACCTCACCAGAGCCCCAACCTCACCAGAGCCCCAACCTCACCAGAGCCCCAACCTCAACAGAGCCCCAACCTCACCAGATCCCCAACCTCACCAGATCCCCAACCTCACCAGAGCCCCAACCCCACCAGATCCCCAACCTCACCAGAGCCCCAACCTCACCAGATCCCCAACCTCACCAGAGCCCCAACCCCACCAGAGCCCCAACTTCACCAGAGCCCCAACCTCACCAGAGCCCCAACCTCACCAGAGCCCCAACCTCACCAGAGCCCCAACCTCACCAGAGCCCCAACCTCACCAGAGCCCCAACCCCACCAGAGCCCCAACCTCACCAGAGCCCCAACCTCAACAGAGCCCCAACCTCACCAGAGCCCCAACCTCAACAGAGCCCCTACCTCACCAGAGCCCCAACCTCACCAGAGCCCCAACCTCACCAGATCCCCAACGTCACCAGAGCCCCAAACTCACCAGAGCCCCAACCTCAACAGAGCCCCAACCTCACCAGAGCCCCAACCTCACCAGATCCCCAACCTCACCAGAGCCCCAACCTCAACAGAGCCCCAACCTCAACAGAGCCCCAACCTCACCAGAGCCCCAACCTCACCAGAGCCCCAACCTCACCAGGGCCCCAACCTCAACAGAGCCCCAACCTCACCAGATCCCAAACCTGACCAGAGCCCCAAACTCACCAGAGCCCCAACCTCACCAGAGCCCCAACCTCACCAGAGCCCCAACCTCATCAGAGCCCCAACCTCAATAGATTCCGTACCTCACCAGAGCCCCAACCTCATCAGAGCCCCAACCTCAACAGAGTCCCAACCTCAACAGAGCCCCAACCTCACCAGAGCCCCAACCTCACCAGAGCCCCAACCTCAACAGAGTCCCAACCTCAACAGAGCCCCAACCTCACCAGAGCCCCAACCTCACCAGAGCCCCAACCTCACCAGAGCCCCAACCTCAACAGAGCCCCAACCTCACCAGATCCCCAACCTCACCAGATCCCCAACCTCACCAGAGCCCCAACCCCACCAGATCCCCAACCTCACCAGAGCCCCAACCTCACCAGATCCCCAACCTCACCAGAGCCCCAACCCCACCAGAGCCCCAACCTCACCAGAGCCCCAACCTCACCAGAGCCCCAACCTCACCAGAGCCCCAACCTCACCAGATCCCCAACGTCACCAGAGCCCCAACCTCACCAGAGCCCCAACCTCAACAGAGCCCCAACCTCACCAGATCCCCAACCTCACCAGATCCCCAACCTCACCAGAGCCCCAACCCCACCAGAGCCCCAACCTCACCAGAGCCCCAACCTCACCAGAGCCCCAACCTCACCAGAGCCCCAACCTCACCAGATCCCCAACGTCACCAGAGCCCCAAACTCACCAGAGCCCCAACCTCAACAGAGCCCCAACCTCACCAGAGCCCCAACCTCACCAGATCCCCAACCTCACCAGAGCCCCAACCTCAACAGAGCCCCAACCTCAACAGAGCCCCAACCTCACCAGAGCCCCAACCTCACCAGAGCCCCAACCTCACCAGGGCCCCAACCTCAACAGAGCCCCAACCTCACCAGATCCCAAACCTGACCAGAGCCCCAAACTCACCAGAGCCCCAACCTCACCAGAGCCCCAACCTCACCAGAGCCCCAACCTCATCAGAGCCCCAACCTCAATAGATTCCGTACCTCACCAGAGCCCCAACCTCACCAGAGCCCCAACCTCAACAGAGTCCCAACCTCAACAGAGCCCCAACCTCAACAGAGCCCCTACCTCACCAGAGCCCCAACCTCACCAGAGCCCCAACCTCACCAGATCCCCAACGTCACCAGAGCCCCAAACACACCAGAGCCCCAACCTCAACAGAGCCCCAACCTCACCAGAGCCCCAACCTCACCAGATCCCCAACCTCACCAGAGCCCCAACCTCAACAGAGCCCCAACCTCAACAGAGCCCCAACCTCACCAGAGCCCCAACCTCACCAGAGCCCCAACCTCACCAGGGCCCCAACCTCAACAGAGCCCCAACCTCACCAGATCCCAAACCTGACCAGAGCCCCAAACTCACCAGAGCCCCAACCTCACCAGAGCCCCAACCTCACCAGAGCCCCAACCTCATCAGAGCCCCAACCTCAATAGATTCCGTACCTCACCAGAGCCCCAACCTCACCTTAGCCCCAACCTCAACAGAGTCCCAACCTCAACAGAGCCCCAACCTCACCAGAGCCCCAACCTCACCAGAGCCCCAACCTCAACAGAGTCCCAACCTCAACAGAGCCCCAACCTCACCAGAGCCCCAACCTCACCAGAGCCCCAACCTCACCAGAGCCCCAACCTCAACAGAGCCCCAACCTCACCAGATCCCCAACCTCACCAGATCCCCAACCTCACCAGAGCCCCAACCCCACCAGATCCCCAACCTCACCAGAGCCCCAACCTCACCAGATCCCCAACCTCACCAGAGCCCCAACCCCACCAGAGCCCCAACCTCACCAGAGCCCCAACCTCACCAGAGCCCCAACCTCACCAGAGCCCCAACCTCACCAGATCCCCAACGTCACCAGAGCCCCAAACTCACCAGAGCCCCAACCCCACCAGAGCCCCAACCTCACCAGAGCCCCAACCTCACCAGAGCCCCAACCTCACCAGATCCCCAACCTCACCAGAGCCCCAACCTCAACAGAGCCCCAACCTCAACAGAGCCCCAACCTCACCAGAGCCCCAACCTCACCAGAGCCCCAAACTCACCAGGGCCCCAACCTCAACAGAGCCCCAACCTCACCAGATCCCAAACCTGACCAGAGCCCCAAACTCACCAGAGCCCCAACCTCACCAGAGCCCCAACCTCACCAGAGCCCCAACCTCATCAGAGCCCCAACCTCAATAGATTCCGTACCTCACCAGAGCCCCAACCTCAACAGAGCCCCAACCTCAACAGAGTCCCAACCTCAACAGAGCCCCAACCTCACCAGAGCCCCAACCTCACCAGAGCCCCAACCTCAACAGAGTCCCAACCTCAACAGAGCCCCAACCTCACCAGAGCCCCAACCTCACCAGAGCCCCAACCTCACCAGAGCCCCAACCTCAACAGAGCCCCAACCTCACCAGATCCCCAACCTCACCAGATCCCCAACCTCACCAGAGCCCCAACCCCACCAGATCCCCAACCTCACCAGAGCCCCAACCTCACCAGATCCCCAACCTCACCAGAGCCCCAACCCCACCAGAGCCCCAACCTCACCAGAGCCCCAACCTCACCAGAGCCCCAACCTCACCAGAGCCCCAACCTCACCAGAGCCCCAACCTCACCAGAGCCCCAACCCCACCAGAGCCCCAACCTCACCAGAGCCCCAACCTCACCAGAGCCCCAACCTCACCAGAGCCCCAACCTCACCAGAGCCCCAACCTCACCAGAGCCCCAACCCCACCAGAGCCCCAACCTCACCAGAGCCCCAACCTCAACAGAGCCCCAACCTCACCAGAGCCCCAACCTCACCAGAGCCCCAACCTCACCAGATCCCCAACGTCACCAGAGCCCCAAACTCACCAGAGCCCCAACCTCAACAGAGCCCCAACCTCACCAGAGCCCCAACCTCACCAGATCCCCAACCTCACCAGAGCCCCAACCTCAACACAGCCCCAACCTCAACAGATCCCCAAACTCACCAGAGCCCCAACCTCACCAGATCCCCAACCTCACCAGAGCCCCAACCTCAACAGAGCCCCAACCTCACCAGAGCCCCAACCTCACCAGAACCCCAACCTCAACAGAGCTCCAACCTCAAAGGAGCCCCAACCTCAAAGGAGCCCCAACCTCACCAGATCCCCAACCTCACCAGAGCCCCAACCTCATCAGATCCCCAACCTCACCAGATCCCCTACCTCACCAGAGCCCCAACCCCACCAGATCCCCTACCTCACCAGAGCCCCAACCTCATCAGATCCCCAACCTCACCAGATCCCCAACCTCATCAGATCCCCAACCTCACCAGATCCCCAACCTCACCAGATCCCCAACCTCGCCAGATCCCCAACCCCATCAGATCCCCAACCCCACCAGATCCCCAACCCCATCAGATCCTCTCCCCCAACCTCAGCATCACAAGCCCCTACTAGCCTGGAAGCCTGGCAGCTTTTTAAGTGATTGGTCTCAGTGGGTGACTGATGATGGTGGGCAGATACGGCTACCTCCCGTCCACACACACAAACACACAGTATTAAACATCTCCTACATCACAGCCAGTAGCTCAGTGGGAGGTGGAGTTTACACCCCTGTCTATTCAGAAGATAATTCACCGCCTACATTGAGATTCAAAGAGGGAGGGAGGGAGGGAGGAGATGGATGGAGGGATGGATGGAGGGAGAGGGGGATGGAGGGAGAGGGGGATGGAGGGAGGGAGGGAGGGATGGAGGGATGGAGGGAGAGGGGAGATGGATGGAGGGAGAGGGGTAGGGGGAGGGAAGGAGGGAGGGAGGGAGGGAGGGAGGTAGGGAGGGAGGGAGGGAGGGATAGGTGAGATGGATATAGGGATGGATGGAGGGAGATGGGGAGGGAGGGAGGGAGGGATAGGGGAGATGGATATAGGGATGGATGGAGGGAGATGGGGATAGAGGGAGGGAGAGAGGGATAGAGGGAGGGAGAGGGATGGAGGGCGAAAGATGGACGCAGGGAGAGGGGGAGGCTAGTGGTGGAAGAATGACATCACCTTTCTGAAAATGTCCCAATTATCTCAAACCCAGCTTAGTTTATCTGCACACACACACACACACATACACACATACACACATATATACACACACACACACACACACACACACACACTTATCCGTCTGAGCCACAAGATGACATCATTACCTCTTTCTGCCCCTCCCTCTTCGTCTTGTGGTTTCATCTGATGGACTGCTTCTGTTGGTGTGGGTGTGTGTGTGTGTGTGTGTGTGTGTGTGTGTGTGTGTGTGTGTGTGTGTGTGTGTGTGTGTGTGTGTGTGTGTGTGTGTCTTTCATCTGAATTTCTAAGAGGATAGTGTCGGCCATTCAGAACATATTGATTCAGATGCCTTTGTCACTACCTCAGAATGACAAAACATTGTTTTTTTTAAAACAACACCGTTGGTGAAGGTGATGCAGTGTTTCTATGGAGACAATGTGATGATTTTAAGAAAGAGCGCTCACATACAAGTAGCGGGCATTTATTTGATGTTTGTGTTTCACGTTGTATTTTAATATCAACTGTACTTCACGTAATCATAACGCTGTTTTTGTATGCCTTGTATAGGGACCAACCATTTGATCTAAGATTAGAAAAATTTTGTTGTTTTTTGTTGTTTGTTTACGAATCCTTGATTTGGTCAGAAAATACAGCAGACATTATATGGTGCTGGTGATTTGATTTATTTCATCCTAACACTACCCTAACATACCGTTCCCACACTCTCTCCTATACATTTACCAGAGTGGAATAAGAGCGTCATTCCTAACAGGGCTTCGGTCTAATCTATTGTGTATCAACACGGTGTCCCGGAGAGATATTTGATCCACACCCACCTGGTTAAATTCCCTTGACGGTTAGGCCTCCCAAGTTATGTGTATGCCACCATCTGCACACAAACACACACACACACATACACACACACACACACACACACACACACACACACACACACACACACACACACACACACACACACACACACACACACACACACACACACATACATACAGACAGACCACTGCCAGGCTTGACCTCAGTGATGTTCTTACGACCAGCTGATGCCCCATAACAGCTGGTGCCCCTATAAACCTTCCCCCGTCCAAGCGAGCGTGCCAGCCATGCCAACGTTGCCCTTTGTGTT
The DNA here is from genome assembly GCF_057628025.1 of Oncorhynchus mykiss. Lineage (NCBI taxonomy): Eukaryota > Metazoa > Chordata > Actinopteri > Salmoniformes > Salmonidae > Oncorhynchus > Oncorhynchus mykiss. Next base: position 91,057,687 of record NC_143025.1, read on the forward strand.
CCAGGACATCCAAGAATACCAACCCGGAACGTCATCCCAGGAATTCTGACTGACCTGGAATAGTATCCCAGGAATGCTTCATTTAGGCAGAGACGGCAGGCCGTGTCCCAAATAACACCCTATTCCCTATATAGTGCACTACTTTAGACCAGACCCCATAATTAACCCTATTCCCTATATAGTGCACTACTTTAGACCAGAACCCTATTCCCTATATAGTGCACTACTTTAGACCAGAGCCCATCATTAACCCTATTACCTGCATAGTGCACTACTTTAGACCAGAACCAGGGGGGGGGGGGCAGCTGTGCGCAGGACTTGAACCGCCGTCCTCTTGGTTAAGCAACGCTTGTTAATTTGATGAGAAAATAGAAGCCCATAAAAGCCCCGACCAAATGTCTTCTTTGATCACTGTTTCCACACCATTCGAGGAACCATTAGAGGAACCATTCGAGGAACCATTCGAGGAACCATTAGAGGAACCATTCGAGGAACCATTCGAGGAACCCTTAGAGGAACCCTTCGAGGAACCATTCAAGGAACCATTAGAGGAACCCTTAGAGGAACCCTTCAAGGAACCCTTCGAGGAACCATTCGAGGAACCATTCGAGGAACCATTCGAGGAACCGTTAGAGGAACCATTAGAGGAACCATTCGAGGAACCCTTCGAGGAACCATTAGAGGAACCATTCGAGGAACCGTTAGAGGAACCCTTCGAGGAACCATTAGAGGAACCATTCGAGGAACCATTCGAGGAACCATTCGAGGAACCATTCGAGGAACCATTAGAGGAACCATTAGAGGAACCATTCGAGGAACCATTAGAGGAACCATTTGAGGAACCATTCGAGGAACCATTCGAGGAACCATTCGAGGAACCATTCGAGGAACCATTCGAGGAACCATTCGAGGGTCAGTGTGACACTCAGAAAGCTCTTTATCATCAGAGCCTTCTCAAATCAAATCAAATCCGACACCTCTTATTACCAGGTCCCAAATGGCGCCCTATTCCCTACATAGTGGACCCTCTGGACCCTGGTCAAAAAGCAGTGCACTAAAACAGAGTGGCACTTGGGATGCGTTGCCAGGTGTCATTATCCGGTCTAACCTGTACTTGACGTCCAGCTGCATTTACTGTGGGACCTTCTCTTTTACAATCTTAATGGTGTATTATCCTAACAATGTGACCTACATAATGACCCTTAGTGAATGTATGGGGGGAGTGTTCTTGTGCATTTTAACCCCCCTCCTCACCCCCCCCACACTACTTCTCACCTCTATTGTAATGCAAGACAGGCCTATAATCCACTCACCGTGCTGGCCACTTCACACCTTATTGTGTGTGTGGTGTGTTAAAATGGGATTAACTCTGACCATTTACACAATCTGTCACACACACACACACACACACACACCTCTCCCCTCCTCTCCACATCATAGGACCCACGGGAGTTCCCACTGTCAGCAGTCTCCTCGTTTGCAGCCGGTTGCTCACAGTCTCACGGCCTTTCCTTCAGTACTGCAGGTGTCCTATCTATGCCACAGGTCAGAGGTCAGTGGTGAGCAAACTACTACAACCATTATGGAATAGCAGACCAATGATGTCATAATGATCAACATCGGAGAATAAAGAGGTCATTGATGTTGAAGGACTCTCTCTCTGTCGTCTCAGTGACCAACAAGGGAAAGACAAATATTTTAGCCATCATTAAGAAGAGATGGGGGATAGTGGTTGGGTTAGGAGGGGTAGAGAGAGAGGGGGACTGTGGTCGGGTTAGGAGGGGTAGAGAGAGAGGGGGACTGTGGTCGGGTTAGGAGGGGTAGAGAGAGAGGGGGACTGTGGTCGGGTTAGGAGGGGTAGAGAGAGAGGGGGACTGTGGTCGGGTTAGGAGGGGTAGAGAGAGGGGGACTGTGGTCGGGTTAGGAGGGGTAGAGAGAGAGGGGGACTGTGGTCGGGTTAGGAGGGGTAGAGAGAGAGGGGGACTGTGGTCGGGTTAGGAGGGGTAGAGAGAGAGGGACTGTGGTCGGGTTAGGAGGGGTAGAGAGAGGGGGACTGTGGTCGGGTTAGGAGGGGTAGAGAGAGAGGGGGACTGTGGTCGGGTTAGGAGGGGTAGAGAGAGGGGGACTGTGGTCGGGTTAGGAGGGGTAGAGAGAGAGGGGGACTGTGGTCGGGTTAGGAGGGGTAGAGAGAGGGGGACTGTGGTCGGGTTAGGAGGGGTAGAGAGAGAGGGACTGTGGTCGGGTTAGGAGGGGTAGAGAGAGGGGGACTGTGGTCGGGTTAGGAGGGGTAGAGAGAGAGGGGGACTGTGGTCGGGTTAGGAGGGGTAGAGAGAGAGGGGGACTGTGGTCGGGTTAGGAGGGGTAGAGAGAGAGGGGGACTGTGGTCGGGTTAGGAGGGGAAGAGAGAGGGGGACTGTGGTCGGGTTAGGAGGGGTAGAGAGAGAGGGGGACTGTGGTCGGGTTAGGAGGGGTAGAGAGAGAGGGGGACTGTGGTCGGGTTAGGAGGGGTAGAGAGAGGGGGACTGTGGTCGGGTTAGGAGGGGTAGAGAGAGAGAGGGGGATAGTGGTCAGGTTAGAAGGGGTAGAGAGAGAGGGGGACTGTGGTCGGGTTAGGAGGGGTAGAGAGAGAGGGGGACTGTGGTCGGGTTAGGAGGGGTAGAGAGAGAGAGGGGGATAGTGGTCGGGTTAGGAGGGGTAGAGAGAGAGAGGGGGATAGTGGTCGGGTTAGGAGGGGTAGAGAGAGAGAGGGGGATAGTGGTCGGGTTAGGAGGGGTAGAGAGAGAGAGGGGGATAGTGGTCGGGTTAGGAGGGGTAGAGAGAGAGGGGGATAGTGGTCGGGTTAGGAGGGGTAGAGAGAGAGGGACTGTGGTCGGGTTAGGAGGGGTAGAGAGAGAGAGGGGGACTGTGGTCGGGTTAGGAGGGGTAGAGAGAGAGAGGGGGATAGTGGTCGGGTTAGGAGGGGTAGAGAGAGAGAGGGGGATAGTGGTCGGGTTAGAAGGGGTAGAGAGAGAGGGGGATAGTGGTCAGGTTAGAAGGGGTAGAGAGAGAGGGGGATAGTGGTCGGGTTAGGAGGGGTAGAGAGAGAGAGGGGGATAGTGGTCAGGTTAGAAGGGGTAGAGAGAGAGGGGGATAGTGGTCGGGTTAGAAGGGGTAGAGAGAGAGGGGGATAGTGGTCAGGTTAGAAGGGGTAGAGAGAGAGGGGGATAGTGGTCGGGTTAGAAGGGGTAGAGAGAGAGGGGGACTGTGGTCGGGTTAGGAGGGGTAGAGAGAGAGAGGGGGATAGTGGTCGGGTTAGAAGGGGTAGAGAGAGAGGGGGACTGTGGTCGGGTTAGGAGGGGTAGAGAGAGAGAGGGGGACTGTGGTCGGGTTAGGAGGGGTAGAGAGAGGGGGACTGTGGTCGGGTTAGGAGGGGTAGAGAGAGAGAGGGGGATAGTGGTCGGGTTAGAAGGGGTAGAGAGAGAGGGGGATAGTGGTCGGGTTAGAAGGGGTAGAGAGAGGGGGACTGTGGTCAGGTTAGAAGGGGTAGAGAGAGAGGGGGATAGTGGTCGGGTTAGGAGGGGTAGAGAGAGAGAGGGGGATAGTGGTCGGGTTAGAAGGGGTAGAGAGAGGGGGACTGTGGTCAGGTTAGAAGGGGTAGAGAGAGAGGGGGATAGTGGTCGGGTTAGAAGGGGTAGAGAGAGGGGGATAGTGGTCGGGTTAGAAGGGGTAGAGAGAGAGGGGGATAGTGGTCGGGTTAGGAGGGGTAGAGAGAGGGGGATAGTGGTCGGGTTAGAAGGGGTAGAGAGAGAGGGGGATAGTGGTCGGGTTAGGAGGGGTAGAGAGAGAGGGACTGTGGTCGGGTTAGGAGGGGTAGAGAGAGAGGGATAGTGGTCGGGTTAGGAGGGGTAGAGAGAGAGAGGGGGACTGTGGTCGGGTTAGGAGGGGTAGAGAGAGAGGGGGATAGTGGTCGGGTTAGAAGGGGTAGAGAGAGGGGGATAGTGGTCGGGTTAGGAGGGGTAGAGAGAGAGGGACTGTGGTCGGGTTAGGAGGGGTAGAGAGAGAGGGATAGTGGTCGGGTTAGGAGGGGTAGAGAGAGAGAGGGGGACTGTGGTCGGGTTAGGAGGGGTAGAGAGAGAGAGGGGGATAGTGGTCGGGTTAGAAGGGGTAGTGTCAAAAATAATAGTGTTCCAAAAAAGGTCCAGTTGCCAGGACAACGAAAACAAATTCCATCTAGAGCACACTAAACACTATACCTACCTCGGCCTAAACATCAGCACCACAGGTAACTTCCACAAGGCTGTGAACAATCTGAGAGACTTTCTACGCCATCAAATGGAACATAAAATTAAACATATCAATTAGGATCTGGCTAAAAATACTTGAATCAGTTATAGAACCCATTGACCTTCATGGTTGTGAGGTCTGAGGTCCGCTGACCAACCAAGAATTCACAAAATGGGACAAACACCAAATTGAGACTCTGCATGTAGACTTCTGCAAAAATATCCTCTGTCTACAACTTAAAACACCAAATAATGCATGCAGAGCAGAATTAGGCAGACACCCACTAATTATCAAAATCCAGAAAAGAGCCATTAAATTCTACAACCCCCTAAAAGGAAACAACTCCCAAACCTTCCATAACAAAGAGATGAACCTGGAGAAGAGTCCCCTAAGCAAGCTGGTCCTGGGGCTCTGTTCACAAACACAAACAGACCCCGCAGAGCCCCAGGACAGCAACACAATTAGACCCAACCAATGAAAATCATGAAAAAATAAAATTATAATTGCTTGAGACATTGGAAAGAATTAACCAAAAAACAGAGAGAACTAGAATGCTATTTGGCCCTAAATCGAGTACACAGTGGCAGAATACTTGACCACTGTAACTGACCCAAAATGAAGGAAAGTTTTGACTATGTAGATTCAGTGACCATAGCCTTGCTATAGAGAAAGACCGCTGAAGGCAGCTCTCAAGAGAAGACAGGCTATGTGCACACTGCCCACAAAATGAGGTGGAGACTGAGCTGCACTTTCTAACCTCCTGCCAAATGTATGACCATATTAGAGAGACATATTTCCCTCAGATAATCTCACATATCTATTGGGTAAAATCACATCGTCGTAACACTGTATATAGTCATAATATAATAATTGTAATTGTCTCTATTCTTTTGAAACGTTTTGTGAGTATAATGTTTACTTGTTAATCTTTTATTGTTTATTTAACTTTTGTTAATTATCTTTTTCACTAGCTTTTAAAATGTTTCCCAATAAATCAAGTCAATAAAGCCCTGTGAATTGAGAAGGAAAGGGGACTTTCTATTGGAGCTGTAAGATCAAAGCATTCCACGTTGTCCCCTTTACACACAAAGCCTTCTGGGAGTTTCCCTCGAGGTGGGGTCTGTGGTATTAAGGAGAGGGTGTCATCACTCGTAAAAGAGGAGATGCTAAAAATAACTACCGGGGAAGAAATTCCAATGTTTAGCAACAGTGTTAATGTATTCAACCGACTGTCATTATCTTACCTTACAGAGAGGTGTATGAAGGGGCCATTTACTTACGGAATCCGGATTTAACTCGGCAAGTCAGTTTAAGAACAAATTCTTATTTAAAATGATGGCCTATCCCGGACGACACTAGGCCAATTGTGTGCCGCCCTATTTGACTCCCAATCACGGCCTGGATTCAAACCAGGTACCGTAGTTACTCCTCGTTGCACTGAGGTGCAATGCTTTAGACCCGCTGCGCCACTCGTGAGACCTTGTAGCACACCATTACCACGTCTTCCAGTGAGGTAGGAAGGGCTATATCAACTGACCTTGAGTAACAGTAAGAATAAAAAAAAAAACATACATTTTCTTGTGTAGCCTATTCTGGAAAAAAAGTATGAGGCAAATATTGTGATCCCTGTGAGCGCAGTAGCGTTCCTTCTCTCCGATGTATTAGTATTATTATGCCCCCTGCTGGAAAAAATGCAACACTGACCTCAGAGATCATCATCCTTTTTTGCCTTGCCACAGTTTCCAAGTCTCATAATTACCCAGCAATTGGCTACTTCCGGGCTTGTGAGTCCTTTTAAAATAATTGAAAGGGATAGTTGGTAGATCATTTAAATGGATAGTTGGTAGATCCTTTAAAGGGATAGTTGGTGAAGAATAGAAAGGGATAGGTGGTAGATCCTTTAAAGGGATAGTTGGTAGAGAATAGAAAGGGATAGTTGGTAGATCATTTAAAGGGATAGTTGGTATATCATTTAAAGGGAGAGTTGGTAGATCCTTTAAAGGGATAGTTGGTAGATCCTTTAAAGGGATAGTTGGTAGATAATTTAAAGGAATAGTTGGTAGATCCTTTAAAGGGATAGTTGGTAAAGAATAGAAAGGGATAGTTGGTAGATCCTTTAAAGGGATAGTTGGTAGAGAATAGAAAGGGATAGTTGGTAGATCATTTAAAGGGATAGTTGGTATATCATTTAAAGGGATAGTTGGTAGATCCTTTAAAGGGATAGTTGGTAGATCCTTTAAAGGGATAGTTGGTAGATAATTTAAAGGAATAGTTGGTAGATCATTTAAAGGGATAGTTGGTAGATCAATTAAAGGGATAGTTGGTAGACCATTTAAATGGATAGTTTGTAGAGAATAGAAAGGGATAATTGGTGGATCATTTAAAGGGATAGTTGGTAGCTCCTTTAAAGGGATAGTTGGTAGATAATTTAAAGGGATAGTTGGTAGATCAATTAAAGGGATAGTTGGTAGATCAATTAAAGGGATAGTTGGTAGACCATTTAAATGGAGAGTTTGTAGAGAATAGAAAGGGATAATTGGTGGATCATTTAAAGGGATAGTTGGTAGATTATTTAAAGGGATAGTTTATAGATTATTTAAAGGGATGGTTTGTAGAGAATAGAAAGGGATAATTGGTGGATCATTTAAAGGGATAGTTGGTAGATTATTTAAAGGGATAGTTTATAGATTATTTAAAGGGATAGTTGGCAGATCATATAAAGGGTTAGTTGGTAGATCATTTAAAGGGAAAGTTGGTAGAGAATAGAAAGGGATAGTTGGTGGATCATTTAAAGGGATAGTTGGTAGATCATTTAAAGGGATAGTTTGTAGACCATGTAATGGGATAGTTGGTAGAGAATTGAAAGGGATAGTTGGTAGATCATTTAATGAGATAGTCGGTAGATAATTTAAAGGTATAGTTGGTAGAGAATAGAAAGGAATAGTTGGTAGATCATTTACAGGGATAGTTGGTAGATAATTTAAAGGTATAGTTGGTAGAGAATAGAAAGGGATAGTTGGTAGATCATTTACATGGATACTTGGTAGATCATTTAAAGGTATAGTTGGTAGAGAATAGAAAGGGATAGTTGGTAGATCATTTACAGGGATACTTGGTAGATCATTTAAAGGTATAGTTGGTAGAGAATAGAAAGGGATAGTTGGTAGATCATTTACATGGATACTTGGTAGATCATTTAAAGGTATAGTTGGTAGAGAATAGAAAGGGATAGTTGGTACATCATTTACATGGATACTTGGTAGATCATTTAAAGGGAGAGTTGGTAGAGAATAGAAGGGGAGAGTTGGTAGAGAATAGAAAGGGAGAGTTGGTAGAGAATAGAAAGGGAGAGTTGGTAGAGAATAGAAAGGGAGAGTTGGTAGAGAATAGAAAGGGAGAGTTGGTAGAGAATAGAAAGGGAGAGTTGGTAGAGAATAGAAAGGGAGAGTTGGTAGAGAATAGAAAGGGAGAGTTGGTAGAGAATAGAAAGGGAGAGTTGGTAGAGAATAGAAAGGGAGAGTTGGTAGATCATTTAAAGGGAGAGTTGGTAGAGAATAGAAAGGGAGAGTTGGTAGAGAATAGAAAGGGAGAGTTGGTAGAGAATAGAAAGGGAGAGTTGGTAGAGAATAGAAATGGAGAGTTGGTAGAGAATAGAAAGGGAGAGTTGGTAGATCATTTAAAAGGAGAGTTGGTAGAGAATAGAAAGGGAGAGTTGGTAGACAATAGAAAGGGAGAGTTGGTAGAGAATAGAAAGGGAGAGTTGGTAGAGAATAGAAAGGGAGAGTTGGTAGAGAATAGAAAGGGAGAGTTGGTAGATCATTTAAAGGGAGAGTTGGTAGAGAATAGAAAGGGAGAGTTGGTAGAGAATAGAAGGGGAGAGTTGGTAGAGAATAGAAAGGGAGAGTTGGTAGATCATTTAAAGGGAGCGTTGGTAGAGAATAGAAAGGGAGAGTTGGTAGAGAATAGAAAGGGAGAGTTGGTAGAGAATAGAAAGGGAGAGTTGGTAGAGAATAGAAGGGGAGAGTTGGTAGAGAATAGAAAGGGAGAGTTGGTAGAGAATAGAAAGGGAGAGTTGGTAGAGAATAGAAAGGGAGAGTTGGTAGAGAATAGAAAGGGAGAGTTGGTAGAGAATAGAAAGGGAGAGTTGGTAGAGAATAGAAAGGGAGAGTTGGTAGAGAATAGAAAGGGAGAGTTGGTAGAGAATAGAAAGGGAGAGTTGGTAGAGAATGTTTTATTTTTTATTTCCACTTTATTTAACCAGGTAGGCCAGTTGAGAACACCTTTATTTAACCAGGTAGGCCAGTTGAGAACACCTTTATTTAACCAGGTAGGCCAGTTGAGAACACCTTTATTTAACCAGGTAGGCCAGTTGAGAACAAGTTCTCATTTACAACTTTACAAGTCAGAACTGTCCAGAGTAGTGATGCTGGATGGGCAGGCAGGTGCGGGCAGCGATCGGTTGAAGAGCATGCACTTAGTTTTACTTGCATTTAAGAGCAGTTGGATGCCACGGAAGGAGAGTTGTATGGCATTGAAGCTTGTCTGGAGGTTAGTTAACACAGTGTCCAAAGAAGGGCCAGAAGTATACAGAATGCTGTCGTCTGCGTAGAGGTGGATCAGAGAATCACCAGCAGCAAGATCGACATCATTGATGTATACAGAGAAAAGAGTCGGCCCGAGAATTGAACCCTGTGGCACCCCCATAGAGACTGCCAGAGGTCCGGACAATAGGCCCTCCAATTTGACACACTGAACTGTCTGAGAAGTAGTTGGTGAACCAGGCGAGGCAGTCATTTGAGAAACCAAGGCTGTTGAGTCTGCCGATAAGAATAAGGTGATTGACAGAGTTGAAAGCCTTAGCGAGGTCGATGAATACAGCTGCACAGTATTGTCTCTTATCGATGGCGGTTATGATATCGTTTAGGACCGTGAGCGTGGCTGAGGTGCACCCGTGACCAGCTCTGAAACCAGATTGCATAGCGGAGAAGGTATGGTGGGATTCAAAATGGCCGGTGATCTGTTTGTTCACATGGCTTTCAAAGACTTTAGAAAGGCAGGGCAGGATGGATATAGGTCTGTAACAGTTTGGGTCTAGAGGCAGGGCAGGGCAGGGCAGGATGGATATAGGTCTGTAACAGTTTGGGTCTAGAGGCAGGGCAGGATAGATATAGGTCTGTAACAATTTGGGTCTAGAGGCAGGGCAGGATAGATATAGGTCTGTAACAGTTTGGGTCTAGAGGCAGGGCAGGATAGATATAGGTCTGTAACAATTTGGGTCTAGAGGCAGGGCAGGATAGATATAGGTCTGTAACAGTTTGGGTCTAGAGGCAGGGCAGGGCAGGGCAGGGTAGGATAGATATATGTCTGTAACAGTTTGGGTCTAGAGGCAGGGCAGGGCAGGATGGATATAGGTCTATAATAGTTTGGGTCTAGAGGCAGGGCAGGGCAGGGCAGGATGGATATAGGTCTGTAACAGTTTGGGTCTAGAGTGTCTCCCCCTTTGAAGAGGGGGATGACCTCGGCAGCTTTTCAATCTTTGCCGATCTCAGACGATACGAACAAGAAGTTGAACAGTCTAGTAATAGGGGTTGGAGACGGTCCAGAAAGGAGACGGAAGAAGGAGACGGTCCAGATTGTCTAGCTTGGCTGATTTGTAGGGGTCCAGATTTTGCAGCTCTTTCAGAACATCAGCTATCTGGATTTGGGTGAAGGAGAAATGAGGCAGGCTTGGGCAAGTTGCTGTGGGGGGTGCAGGGCTGTTGACCAGGGTAGGGGTAGCCAGGTGGAAAGTATTGCCAGCCGTAGAAAAATGCTTATCGAAATTGTCAATTATCCTGGATTTATTGGTGGTGGCAGTGCTTCCTAGTCTCAGTGCAGTGCCCAGCTGAGAGGAGGTGCTCTTATTCTCCATGGAGTTTACAGTGTCCCAGAACTTTTTGGAGTTTGTGCTACAGGATGCAAATTTCTGTTTGAAAAACCTCGCCTTTGCTTTCCAAACTGCCTGTGTATATTGGTTCCTAACTTACCTGAGAAGTTGCATATCACAGGAGCTATTCAATGCTAATGCAGTACGCCACAGGATGTTTTTGTGCTGATCAAGTGCAGTCAGGTTTGGAGAGAACCAAGGGCTATTTCTGTTCCTGGTTCTGCATTTATTGAATGGGGCATGCTTATTTAAGATGGAGAGGAAAGCACTTTTTAAAGAATAACCAGGCATCCTCTACTGACGGAATGAGGTCAATATCCTTCCAGGATCCCCGGGCCAGATCGATTAGAAAGGCCTGCTCGCTGAAGTGTTTTAGGGAGCGTTTGACAGTGATGAGGGGTGGTCGTTTGACCGAAGACCCATTATGGACGCAGACAATGAGGCATATGACGGTTTACCTATTTGCTTATGCTTTTGCCTATACCCAGTGACCTGCTTTTTAAATTATATGAACAAAACATGTTCAATTTTATTTGGAACGGCAAGCCAGACAAAATTAAATGGGCCTATTTATATAACGAATCTGAATTCGGAGGGCAGAAATTATTAAATATTAAAGCATTAGACCTCTCACTAAAGGCTTCAGTCACAAAAATGGAAGAGGCAAGTAGAAGGTGCAACCAATAGAATGTTATATATATGGGGGATACAATTTTCCCAGCTCTGCAGATTCTGCTGTGAGGAGGCAGAGTCGTTAGATCATTTATTTTGTTATTGTCCATATGTAGCTTGTTTTTGGTCACAGGTCCAGGAATGGATGAAGATTTGCAACATTTTCCTGGAGCTAACTGTGCAGATAGCACTGCTGGGTGATTTAAAAAGCCATAGTCAATCAATCAATAATTTAATAATTATTTCAGCAAAAATGTTTATTTTTAATTTACAATCTGTAGAAACTATAAGAACAGAAAGGTTCAGTACTTTTGTGAAGCATCACAGCACAGTTGAAAAATATATGGCAAATAGAAATCCAAAGTGGATGATGTTGAGAGATCGATGGGAGGGGTTGGATGGAGCTGAAGGGTGGGACTAATAACAAGATAACCAATGTAAATCATACGGGGTCTGTAAAATGTATAAAGGTTCAGAAATGTTGTGAAATAGCACAGTTACAAATAGAAATCAAACTGGATGGACATCAGAAATAGAGGAAGGACTAAAAACAAACACAATATAACTATTGTAAAATAGATTGTGTCTGTAAAATGTGTATAAGATGTATAAACTGAAGGTGAGTGTTCTGAGTGTTCATTAGTTTACTCCAATTAGAGGTTTTGAAGGGAATAATACATGTAAATTCTTAAAATAGTATGTATATCTATATAGGTATGTGTATGTATATATGTGTATATGGGTATGTGTATCTGTATATCTATATAGGTATGTGTATGTATATATGTGTATATATGTATGTCTATACAGGTATGTGTATGTATATATGTGTATATGGGTATGTGTATGTATATGCGTGTATATGTATGCATATGTGTATGTATATGGATACATATATTTACCCCAAAAATATATGGGGGATTGGAAATGAGGCAGAATATTACATTGATGGAAGCAACAATCTTTCCGCAATATTAAGCTGATCCATCCCTTAAATAAATAAATAAAATAAAAATGAGGCAGTGATCGCTGAGATCATGGTTAAAGACAGCAGAGGTGTATTTGGAATTGGAGGGCAGGTTGGTTAGGATGATATCTATGAGGGTTCCCGTGTTTACGGATATGGGGTTGTACCTGGTAGGTTCATTGATAATTTGTGTGAGATTGAGGTTCACCTAGTTTAGATTGTAGGACGGACGGGGTGTTAAGCATGTCCCAGTTTAGGTCACCTAACAGTATGAGCTCTGACGATAGTTGGGGCGCAATCAATACACATATCCAGGGCACAGCTGGGGGCAGAGGGTGATCTATAGCAAGCGGCAACGGTGAGAGACTGGTTTCTGGAAAGGTTCATTTTTAAAAGTAGAAGCTCAAATTGTTTGGGCACACACCTGGATAGTAAGACAGAACTCTGCAGGCTATCTCTGCAGTAGATTGCATCTCCGCTCCTTTGCCAGTTCTATCTAGTCGGAAAATGTTATAGTTAGGGATGGAAATTTCAGGGTTTTTGGTGGCCTTGCTAAGCCAGGATTCAGACACGGATGGGACATTCGGTTGGCAGAGTGTGCTAAAGCAGTGAATAAAACAAACTTAGGGAGGAGGCTTCTAATGTTAACATGCATGAAACCAATGCTTTTACGGTTGCAGAAGTCAACAAATGAGAGAGCCTGGGGGATGGGAGTGGAGGTAGACACTACAAGGCCTGGATTAACCTCTACATCACCAGAGGAACAGAGGAGAAGTAGGATAAGGGTACGGCACAATGCTATACGAACTGGTTGTCTAGAGCGTTCGGAACAGAGAGTAAAAGGAGCAGGTTTCTGGGCACGGTAGAATATATTCAAGGCATAATGTACAGACAAAGGTATGGTAGGATGTGAATACAGTGGAGGTAAACCTAGGCATTGTGTGACGATGAGAGAGGTATTGTCTCTAGAGACACCATTTAAACCAGGTGAGGTCACCGCATGTGTGGGAGGTGGAACAAAAGGGTTAGCTAAGGCATATTTTGCAGGGCTGGAGGCTCTACAGGGAAATAAGACAATAATCATTAACCAAAACAGCAATGGACAAGCCATATACACATTAGGGAGAGGCATGTGTAGCCGAATGATCATGGCGTCCAGTGAGTAGCTAGGCGGGCTGGAGACATGGCGATTCAGACAGCTAGCGGGCCGGGGATAGCAGGCTAGCAGAAGGGCCTTAGTGGGATGTCGTGACTGAAGAGTCAGTTGTAGCTCCCTCGGGCGGTTACGTTGGCACACCAGTCATGAAGGATCGGCGGGGCTCCGTATCGGCAGTAAAAGGGGTCCAGGTCAATTGGCAAAATAGGTATTGTAGCCCAGCCACTCCGGCTGATGGACCTCTTCAGCTAGCTGGGAGATGGGCCTAGCATAGGCTACCTCCAGGCTAATTGGTGCTTGTTTCGGGACAGTGACGTTAGCCAGGAGTAGCCACTCAGATAGCAGCTAGCTAGCTGGGAGATGGGCCTAGCATAGGCTACCTCCAGGCTAATTGGTGCTTGTTTCTGGACAGAGACATTAGCCAGGAGTAGCTACTCAGATAGCAGCTAGCTAGCTGCGATGATCCAGGTGAAGAGGTTCAGAGCTTGCGGTAGGAGTCCAGAGACGTGGGGAAAAAGAGTCCGGTAAGCTCTGGGTTGAATCATGCCACCTCTGTGCCCAGATACAGTAGCTAGATATACTGCCATTGGCACAGCCCCAGTCAGACTATCGTGTGTGTGTGTGTGGTGTGGCACCTGTTGTGGATGCCTGCCTGCCTTGTGACACTGTGGTACTGTGTTGTTGATATAGTCAGTGCGTGGGAGTGTTGGTGTAGTGTTGTTGGCTCAGGTTGGGTGGTGGGAGGGTGAGGCTTGTTCATGCCCGCTCCTGCCCCAGACGTGAACCCCCATAGCAGCTGTCACTGTCTAGTACACAACCATAGTTATGCCATGTCCCTTCCCTGGCAGTCTACTAGCTGGACTGGAGTGGTATGGCTAGTATACAACCACAGATATGCCAACCCCATAGCCCACTCTCTCTAGTCTAGAATTCACACACTCACAGCTATTCTGAACTCCCTAACATACTGGCTGGAGTGGAGTGACTGGTATGGGAGAGTTTGGATGGCTGAGTGAGGTGGAGTAACTTGAAAATGATGCCCCGAACCAGGTCGGCATGTTGCGTTGAGATGTTTTCCCCTCTGTATATGCTGTTCCTTCTACACCTCACGTCCACCCTCTGTATATGCTGTTCCTTCTACACCTCACGTCCACCCTCTGTATATGCTGTTCCTTCTACACCTCACGTCCACCCTCTGTATATGCTGTTCCTTCTAAACGTCATGTACCCCCTCTGTATATGCTGTTCCTTCTACACCTCATGTACCCCCTCTGTATATGCTGTTCCTTCTATACCTCATGTCCCCCCTCTGTATATGCTGTTCCTTCTAAACGTCATGTCCCCCTCTGTATATGCTGTTCCTTCTAAACGCCATGTCCCCCCTCTGTATATGCTGTTCCTTCTACACCTCATGTCCACCCTCTGTATATGCTGTTCCTTCTACACCTTATGTCCCCCTCTGTATATGCTGTTCCTTCTACACCTCACGTCCACCCTCTGTATATGCTGTTCCTTCAACATCTCATGTACCCCCTCTGTATATGCTGTTCCTTCAACACCTCATGTGCCCCCTCTGTATATGCTGTTCCTTCTACACCTCATGTACCCCTCTGTATATGCTGTTCCTTCTACACCTCATGTCCCCCCTCTGTATATGCTGTTCCTTCAACATGTCATGTACCCCCTCTGTATATGCTGTTCCTTCTACACCTCATGTCCCCCCTCTGTATATGCTGTTCCTTCTACACCTCATGTCCCCCCTCTGTATATGCTGTTCCTTCTACACCTCATGTACCCCCTCTGTATATGCTGTTCCTTCAACATGTCATGTACCCCCTCTGTATATGCTGTTCCTTCTACACCTCATGTCCCCCCTCTGTATATGCTGTTCCTTCTACACCTCATGTACCCCCTCTGTATATGCTGTTCCTTCAACATGTCATGTACCCCCTCTGTATACCTTCAACATGTCATGTACCCCCTCTGTATATGCTGTTCCTTCTACACCTCGTGTCCCCCTTCTGTATATGCTGTTCCTTCTACACCTCATGTCCCCCCTGTTATTGCTGTTCCTTCTACACCTCATGTCTCCCCTCTGTATATGCTGTTCCTTCTAAACGTCATGTACCCCCTCTGTATATGCTGTTCCGTCAACACATCATGTCCCCCCTCTGTATATGCTGTTCCTTCAACACCTCATGTACACCCTCTGTATATGCTGTTCCTTCAACACCTCATGTACCCCCTCTGTATATGCTATTCCATCTACACCTCATGTTCCCCCTCTGTATATGCTGTTCCTTCTAAACGTAATATCCCCCCTCTGTATATGCTGTTCCTTCAACACCTCATGTACCCCCTCTGTATATGCTGTTCCTTCTAAACGTCATGTACCCCCTCTGTATATGCTGTTCCGTCTACACCTCATGTCCCCCCTCTGTATATGCTGTTCCTTCTAAACCTCATGTCCCAACCTCTGTATATGCTGTTCCTTCTAAACCTCATGTACCCCCTCTGTATATGCTGTTTCTTCTACAGTCTCTACAATGAGCAACACCCCAACCAACCAGGGATGTTTTAAGTCCACAGGGTGTAGGAACAGGGCCGGGCCCCAGTCGGGAGTTCGAATAGTAGAATACAACAGGTGAAAGTAAAACATGAGGTTGTGTATCAGCAACATGTTTCTCTTGTCATGTCAATCACTGACCAGCCACTCAATTAGCCAGGTCCGCTAACCATTTTTAGATTTGTAAATGAGTCAGCTATCATGGTCCAATACCGACCGGTCATGCAGGGCACATGCCCTCCAGGGGGCCCCCAGTAATGTTGTTAGTCACTCTCACTCAGAACACATTTACATGGCATAAGTCATGGCGAAATGGGTAGAACTTTAAGGAAATTAGCTGGATAACTCATTTAAAAAAATATCTCCGCCCTTTGGGAAAATTAGCAGAATTGCAATGAAATGTGTGAAAATTGTTTGATTTTGTTAGTCGTTCTCGCTCAGATATCATTAACGGGACATACGTGTGGCAGGTAGCCTAGTGGCAGGTAGCCTAGGGGCAGCAGGGTAGCCTAGTGGCAGGGTATCCTATGGGCAGGTAGCCTAGTGGCAGGTAGCCTAGTGGCAGGTAGCCTAGGGGCGGCAGGGTAGCCTAGTGGCAGGGTAGCCTAGTGGCAGGGTAGCCTAGTGGCAGGTAGCCTAGTGGCAGGTAGCCTAGTGGCAGGGTAGCCTAGTGGCAGGTAGCCTAGTGGCAGGTAGCCTAGTGGCAGGGTAGCCTAGTGGCAGGTAGCCTAGTGGCAGGTAGCCTAGGGGCAGGTAGCCTAGTGGCAGGGTAGCCTAGTGGCAGGGTAGCCTAGTGGCAGGTAGCCTAGGGGCAGGTAGCCTAGTGGCAGGTAGCCTAGTGGCAGGGTAGCCTAGTGGCAGGTAGCCTAGTGGCAGGGTAGCCTATGGGCAGGTAGCCTAGTGGCAGGGTAGCCTAGGGGCAGGTAGCCTAGGGGCAGGTAGCCTAGTGGCAGGGTAGCCTAGGGGCAGGTAGCCTAGTGGCAGGTACCCTAGCGTTGGGCCATTAACTGAAAGGTTGCTGGTTAGAATCCCTGAGCCGACTAGGTGAAAAATCTCTTAATAAGCCCTTGAGCAAGGCACTTAACCCTAATTACTCCTGTAAGTCACTCTGGATAAGAGCATCTGCTAAATGACTACAATGTAAATAAGTCTTAGTGGCCCCGAAAGGCAAGAGCAGGCCCTGTGTAGGACCCAGCTGTGTGTGTCTAAGAAACAGAACTATGGCGCCCTCTAGTGTTCTTTATTAGTTATTAGGCGACCCAAGGGTGGATTGCAATACTCCTCGCTGTGGAAATACTGCACCTGCAAAAACTCTGCCTCCTAAAACATTCAACCTAACCTGAGTAGGCCTACAGAAGAGGTGGTGACGTGTGGTAAATGTATCTAGTATTTCAACACCATACATAGCCATTTCTCTGGCAAACACATTGGACACACACTTTATTCCACTATACTATACGTTTTGAATAGTTTATGCATGCCCACTCTAAGACACTATAGTGTGTAGGCCTATAGAGAATATAAACGTTTTGAACCCAAATAATAAAAAAAATTGATATATTCACAAACGTAGTTTATAACATAGCTATTACTTGCACAAAACACAATATAAATTGTAATACCACAGAAATAAGGAAGTATCCTACCGACAAGGGAGTGGCTTGAGCAAACACCTTCCTGCTCTACATACACTTCTTCTTCGAGGGAATACCTGGTAATACCCAAAGGACTAGGCCTTATAGCGCATCTACCAGAAATACAATATCAACTTCTCCGTGCAGATGCTTGTGGGGTGACAAGTTCTCAAATTAGGTAAGAGGCAAATTCGTAAAACTCAATGTTAAGAAGTGTTTTCACAACTGTCAAACGTAGGCTTTACCTTCAGGTGTAAGAGACTCAACGGGACGTTAGCTGCGTCAAGGTCTTTCAAGTGATCCGAGTTATTAATTATTGTTTACGGGACACGCAAAACGATACTATTCAAGAGTCGTTTGAAGTCAGTAAAATTATACAGTGAACGTCATATTATTTCTAGCAGTTTACAAATATGTCATGTCGTGTCTCTAAATGAAATGTTCAAAACATAAAGACTGAGGACAACATGTGCTTCATGTAATAGATTGATTAACACGTCTTAATGGCACGAGTCCTTTACCGCTATAGATATATGAGATACCTTTGGATTCAAGCATTTGAACTTGAACAACATATGCACAATGTGTGGAATTTCTTTCCATTGCATTTGGCTACCTGAGTTCAGTTGGACGAATCTCAATTATCACTGCAAGTCTCTGCAGGTGAAATTGTTGACACGTACTTGCAGCGCCTGGGTGTATGACGCTGCAGTGTGCAACCCCACCTACTCCAAAACAAGTGTTCTTGCTATACTGACTCTCTTACAGAATAGGCAAGTATACAGGGTGTATCTATCTATCTGTGTTTTGGTTCTAGTTTTGACAAGTGAGGTGGATTACCGCGGTAAAGTTGGTTTGAGATTCGATATTGGCCAGACATTGAGGAACTTCAAACTTCTATTGCTCGGGAACGATTTGAGCTATATACCTCAGTTCGGGCTCTTTATGAAGGAAAACATGTGTACAACATTGCACAGGTTTTATTTTCCCGAGTCCGACCAGAGATTCATAATCACAAGGCAACCTTATAGGCAGCCCGCTCAAAGTCAATGCAACCAGTTAGGGACCGTCAACAAAGTGCATGATCACAATATTCAAAATCCAATAGCGTTACACCAAGTGACTTAGCAACCTAATTTCAACTGTCCATTATTTCTTACATAGAGAGGAAAGTTGCACACCCTTTGGTTTTCTCCTAAACATATATATTTAACATATATATATATAAATTATACCAACATTTTTAACATATATATGTTGATGTGTATATATATATATATATATATATATATATATATATATATGTTAAAAATGTTGGTATAAATTTAGGAGAAAACCAAAGGGTGTGCATATATATATATATATATATATATATATATGTTAAAAATGTTGGTATAATTTTATATATATTTAAAAAAAAATACTTATTTCAATAACTCCTTGGCCATGTGACCTACGCAGCATAAACCAACATTGTATTGTTCACATGTTAGGGACACACGTCGCACATGTTTTTCCTATAAAGTGCTTACACAATTTTATATAAATATTAGAAAATGTCAAATTTCAATAGCTCTTCAACCGCGTGACTTAAAAACCTGATTTCAACTGTTTGTTATTCCTTATATAGAAAGGCACGTTTCACATGCTTTAGTTTTCTCATCAAATTATTCCATTTAATAAAAATAATTTTATTAAACAAATTATTTTATTGATAAAAAAGCACTTACAATTTCATTTTCTCCTTGACCATGTGACCTAGACTCCTCGTACCAACGTTGGAAGGGTAGGGATGCACATCGCACATCCTTTGGTTTTCTGAAATATTGTTACATTTTCTTTTACTTGGAATTTATTTGTTAAATGTTTGACTTAGATCACATGACCTAGTCACCTTAAAACCAACTTTGTATTGTTCACAGGTCAGGGACACACATTGCACACCTATAAAAGGACAATATTAGAGCCCAACTCTCTGAATAGTTGGTTAAAATTGCAATGTTCATCTTTATAGCCTCTCTGTCAACCCTCTTCAATATGTTCAGAATTCTGTAGCTTCAGTGCCCACGCTGAACGGTACACCATTTTGGTCTTATCTTACCTTTATGGCTCAATCTGTTTGCAGGCATTCTGATGGGCTGGCAGGGGGGGAGGGAAGAAATAGTGTTCTCTCCCCTCTGGGTCCTTATCTGATGTTATGGTATGAAGGAAGGCTGAGGACCGATGCAGTACAGGCTGTATGCTACTTCTCATTGTCCACATTGTCTGAATAATATTAAACCTTTAACAGAACATCGTTGTTCGTTCTACCCTTGGATCTCTTATTTCACTGGAAACCGAAAACTTTCCTACAATCCAAACGTAAAACCAGGGAAAACCATCACGTCCACCTCTCCACCGACTCCACTGCTCAGCAACACATCTCTCCATGTCCTGGCTCTTTGTTATCGTTCTGACACGTTTGCACATCTAAATTCCCTCACTCTACTCATCTGACTCCAGCGTCCTTATAACTACTAAGACCTAAGATTAAGATAACTACTAAGACCTAAGATTAAGATAACTACTAAGACTCCTGGCCATTGGGGACCTTGTCTTCAGTGCCTTCAGCTCAGCTGGACTCTTCTGAAACTCCTCAAACATCCATCACATCATTTGCATATTTATAACCATCTCTTCAGACAGCACCATTTAGCCCCCCCAGTCTCCCATTTCTTGTTAGATGTTTTGACAAGTGTCGTGGAAATTTCCTCTATTTACCAAATCATGAGAGCAAACCACACACAAGTCAGAGTTGGTTATCACAAAGTCCATCTTTAATTATATGAGCTCTATCACAACCCTGTGACTCTCAGATCAATTCAGTGTCTATCAATGAATTCTCTGAGAGTCCCTCACACATTGTTACTGAGATCCTTTATAGTAAAGACACACATATCCAGACAGCATAGGCATAATTTATCGTTCAGCTTTGTCTCCTAAACTATGTTATTTTCTCAAACTCAGAACCATAAACCAATCCTCCATATCAACAGCCATGTATCAAATCCATCCTATCTTGACAAGATCACAGAGACACACTGACTGGCACACAGACATTGTGGAGCCAAGAGATACACGCTTGACCTCTCCCCTCTCTCCGGCCCAAGCAACTTAGTCTTGACAGAGAACAGATACTGCAAACGCGCCACAAAAATAACATTCTGATGAGAAGTAACTTACAAACATATGATGAATATAAAACATCTTACCTATGTTACCAACTAATTCTGATTATTCCCCAACACCTTACTGCCTAACAGTGTAATGTTAGTTCTGTCCTTACTGCCAGTGTAATGTTAATTCTGTCCTTACTGCCAGTGTAATGTTAGTTCTGTCCTTACTGCCTAACAGTGTAATGTTAGTTCTGTCCTTACTGCCAGTGTAATGTTAATTCTGTCCTTACTGCCAGTGTAATGTTAGTCCTGTCCTTACTGCCTAACAGTGTAATGTTAGTTCTGTCCTTACTGCCAGTGTAATGTTAGTTCTCTCCTTACTGCTAGTGTAATGTTAGTTCTGTCCTTAATGCCTAACAGTGTAATGTTAGTTCTGTCCTTACTGCCTAACAGTGTAATGTTAGTTCTGACCTTACTGCCTAACAGTGTAATGTTAGTTCTGTCCTTACTGCCTAACAGTGTAATGTTAGTTCTGTCCTTACTGCCTAACAGTGTAATGTTAGTTCTGTCCTTACTGCCAGTGTAATGTTAGTTCTGTCCTTACTGCCAGTGTAATGTTAGTTCTGTCCTTAATGTTTGTTAAAGGTTGCATGGTTTCATTGTGGTGTCTTTCCCTGACAAAGTTGGTACTGTTTCATA
This sequence comes from Oncorhynchus mykiss, assembly GCF_057628025.1. Taxonomy (NCBI): domain Eukaryota; kingdom Metazoa; phylum Chordata; class Actinopteri; order Salmoniformes; family Salmonidae; genus Oncorhynchus; species Oncorhynchus mykiss. The sequence continues at coordinate 91,078,725 of NC_143025.1, forward strand.
TGTGTTATTGTTTGTTACGGTCAATATCTAACAGGTACTGTACACATAAACTCACCAGGCTCCCTGCCTCCTCTAACCACCAGGCTACCTGCCTCCTCTAACCACTAGGCTACCTGCCTCCTCTAACCACCAGGCTACCTGCCTCCTCTAACCACCAGGCTCCCTGCCTCCTCTAACCACCAGGCTACCTGCCTCCTCTAACCACCAGGCTCCCTGCCTCCTCTAACCACCAGGCTACCTGCCTCCTCTAACCACTAGGCTACCTGCCTCCTCTAACCACCAGGCTACCTGCCTCCTCTAACCACCAGGCTCCCTGCCTCCTCTAACCACCAGGCTACCTGCCTCCTCTAAACACCAGGCTACCTGCCTCCTCTAACCACCAGGCTCCCTGCCTCCTCTAACCACCAGGCTCCCTGCCTCCTCTAACCACTAGGCTACCTGCCTCCTCTAACCACTAGGCTACCTGCCTCCTCTAACCACCAGGCTACCTGCCTCCTCTAACCACCAGGCTCCCTGCCTCCTCTAACCACCAGGCTACCTGCCTCCTCTAACCACTAGGCTACCTGCCTCCTCTAACCACCAGGCTACCTGCCTCCTCTAACCACCAGGCTCCCTGCCTCCTCTAACCACCAGGCTCCCTGCCTCCTCTAACCACCAGGCTACCTGCCTCCTCTAAACACCAGGCTACCTGCCTCCTCTAACCACCAGGCTCCCTGCCTCCTCTAACCACTAGGCTACCTGCCTCCTCTAACCACTAGGCTACCTGCCTCCTCTAACCACTAGGCTACCTGCCTCCTCTAACCACCAGGCTACCTGCCTCCTCTAACCACTAGGCTCCCTGCCTCCTCTAACCACTAGGCTACCTGCCTCCTCTAACCACTAGGCTACCTGCCTCCTCTAACCACTAGGCTACCTGCCTCCTCTAACCACTAGGCTACCTGCCTCCTCTAACCACTAGGCTCCCTGCCTCCTCTAACCACTAGGCTACCTGCCTCCTCTAACCACTAGGCTACCTGCCTCTCTATCAGTAGATCAGATCTGTGAATCAACTTTAAAGTGAGTCAGAACCGTATCTGTTGTTACACAGTACACAGCGTAGTGTTGTTACTAGATACTGTGCATTTCGAAATTATTCAGACCTGTCACGTTCTGACCTTTATTTCCTTTGTTTTGTCATAATTTAGAATGGTCAGGCCGTGAGTTGGGGTGGGCAGTCTATGTTTGTTTTTCTATGTTTTGGGTTATTTCTATGTTTCGGCCTAGTATGGTTCTCAATCAGAGGCAGGTGTCATTAGTTGTCTCTGATTGAGAATCATACTTAGGTAGCCTGGGTTTCACTGTGTGTTTGTGGGTGATTGTTCCTGTCTCTGTGTTTGCACCAGATAGGGCTGTTTTGGTTTTTCACATTTCTTGTTTTGTTAGTTTATTCATGTATAGTTTATTTATTAAAGAATAACCACCACGCTGCGTTTTGGTCCGCCTCTCCTTCACCTCAAGAAAACCGTTACAACACCCCTTGACTTATTCCAAATTATTTTCCGTTACAGCCTTATTCTAAAATCTAAAATCTACACACAATACCCCATAATGACAATAACTTGTTATTAGAATATATAGTACCAGTCAAACATCTACTCATTCAAGGGTTTTTATTCATTTGTTACTATTTTCTACATTGTAGACCAAAGGACAGATTCTCATCGGTCTAATGTCCATTGCTCGTGTTTCTTGGCCCAAGAAAGTCTGTTCTTTTCATTGGTGTCCTTTGGTAGTGGTTTCTTTGCAGCAATTCGACCATGAAGGACTGATTCACGCAGTCTCCTCTGAACAGTTGATGCTGAGATGTGTCTGTTACTTGAACTCTGTGAAGCATTTATTTACGCTGCAATTTCTGATACTGGTAACTCTAAGGAAGTTATCCTCTGCAGCAGAGGTAACTCTGGGTCTTCCTTTCCTGTGGCGGTCCTCATGAGAGCCAGTTTCATCATAGTGCCTGATGTTTTTTTTGCGACTGCACTTGAAGAAACTTTTAAAGTTCTTGACATTTTCCGGTTTGACTTAAATTTCTCTTTGCTTTTTTGAGCTGTTCTTGCCTGTGGCGGTCCTCATGAGAGCCAGTTTCATTATAGCGCTTGATGGTTTTTATGTCTTAAAGTAATGATGGACTGTCGTTTCTCTTTGCTTATTTGAGCTGTTCTTGCCATAATATGGACTTGGTCTTTTACCAAATAGGGCTATCTTCTGTATACACCCCTACCTTGTCACAACACAACTGATTGGCTCAAACTCATTATGGAAAGAAATTCCACAAATTAACTTTTAACAAGACACACCTGTTAATTGAAGTTCATTCCAGGTGACTACCTCATGAATCTGGTTGAGAGAATGCCAAGAGTGTGCAAAGCTGTCATCAAGGCAAAGGGTGGCTACTTTGAAGAATCTCAAATATAAAATATATTTAGATTTGTTTAACACTTTTTTGGTTACTACATGATTCCATACGTGTTATTTCATAGTGTTGATGCCTTCAATATTATTCTACAATGTAGAAAATAGTAAAAATAAAGAAAAACATTTGAATGGGTAAGTGTGTCCAAACAACCTGAACTTTTTGGTGCGTTGAAACGATGCTCAATTAGTATCAAGGGACCTAATCTGTGCCAGGAAAACGTTCCCCACACCATTACACCACCAGCCTGTACCAATGACACCAGGCAGGACGGGGCCATGGACTCATACTGCTTACGCCAAATCCTGACTCTGCCAACAGCATGATGAAACAGGAACTGGGATTCGTTGGACCAGGCAGTGGTTTTCCAGTCCTCAGTTGTCCAGTGTCGGTGATCGCGTTCCCACTGGAGCCACCAGCTGATAGAAGTGGAACCCAATGTAGTCGTCTGCTGCAATATCCCTGACAAGGACAGACGAGTTGTGCGTTCCGAGATGCCGTTCTGTACGCCACTGTTGTACTGCGCCGTTATTTGTCTGTTTATGGCCAACTTGTTAGCTTGCACAATACTTCTCCTTCTCTTTCAACCTCTCATCAACGAGCAGTTTTCAACCACAGGACTGAAGCTGACTGGATGTTTTTGTTTGTTTGTAAACCTTAGATACTGTTGTGGGTGGAAATCTCAGGAGGCCGGCCGTTTCTGAGATACTAGAACTTGGCGCGCAAGGTACCGACGATCATACCACGCTCAAAGTTGCTTAGGTCCAGTCTAACGTTCAGTCCAACAGTAACTGAATGCCTCGATGCCTGTCTGCCAGCCTGCTTTATATAGCAAGACACCACATGACTCACAGTCTGTAGGAGCGATCCATACCTAATAAACTGAGTGTGTGTTCAAACGCTACGCCATACCTGCTGCATGGGTTCGACTAAATGTATCTCTTAAAGAGAAACTGTCATGGTAACTGTGCATCTGTCCCCACATACTCTCTCCACCTCTCTCTCTCTCGGTCTCTCTCCGCCTCTCTCTCGGTCTCTCTCCCCCCCTCTCTCTCTCTTGGTCTCTCTCCCCCCTCTCTCTCTTGGTCTCTCTCCCCCTCTCTCTCTCTCTCGGTCTCTCTCCCCCTCTCTCTCTCTCGGTCTCTCTCCCCTCTCTCTCTCTCCTCCTCTCTCCCCCCCCCTCTCTCTCTCTCTCTCGCTCTCTCTCCCCCCTCTCTCTCTCTCTCTCCCTCTCTCCCCTCTCTCTCTCTCGGTCTCTCTCCCCCTCTCTCTCTCTCTCCCCCCCTCCTTTTCTCTCCCTCTCCGCAGGTATGATGACAGTATGACGTTGTCCTCCTCTCTGCCCTGATAATGTACGAGGTGATGCAGGGAGACACTACCACCCTGTCCTGGAGGCTACCCAGCCCCGGCCACAACGACGGCCCACAACAGAGCCCCTTCAGCGGGGAGGGAGGACCTACTAAGATCCTTAAAGTTTGTTTCTCCACCAACAACAACACCCTGGGGAAGAACTTCAAGCTGGTCAAGTGTGACAGCTCCTGGCAGATCAGGGTGAGGGATTGTCTAGATATTGAGACTGCATTCCAAAAGGAACACGACCTTTTGAGAAGTTCTCCACTACAATGAATAGAGTGCTATTTGGAACGCATCCTGAATGTTTATCTTATTATATTATTATTGTATTTATTTATATTTGTAATAAGACATATCATTTTATTTATTGTGAATTCTGTTAGTTTATTTAGTTGTAACATTGTAAGAATACACTACTTTAAACCAACTATATAGCTTCGCAGACTAGGCACCCAAATTCAAGCTGTGACGGTCTCCGTACTGGTCTCTCTCCTCCAGGCTATAGTCCAGTCTATCCTGACCAGTGGTATCCTTTTAACTCAGACTGACTCCATACTGGTCTCTCTCCTCCAGGCTGTAGTCCAGTCTATCCTGACCAGTGGTATCATTTTAACTGTGACGGTCTCCATACTGGTCTCTCTCCTCCAGGCTGTAGTCCAGTCTATCCTGACCAGTGGTATCATTTTAACTGTGACGGTCTCCGTACTGGTCTCTCTCCTCCAGGCTGTAGTCCAGTCTGTCCTGACCAGTGGTATCATTTTAACTGTGACGGTCTCCGTACTGGTCTCTCTCCTCCAGGCTGTAGTCCAGTCTGTCCTGACCAGTGGTATCATTTTAACTGTGACGGTCTCCATACTGGTCTCTCTCCTCCAGGCTGTAGTCCAGTCTGTCCTGACCAGTGGTATCATTTTAGTAACTGTGACGGTCTCCATACTGGTCTCTCTCCTCCAGGCTATATTCCAGTCTATCCTGACCAGTGGTATCATTTTAACTGTGACGGTCTCCATACTGGTCTCTCTCCTCCAGGCTGTAGTCCAGTCTGTCCTGACCAGTGGTATCATTTTAACTGTGACGGTCTCCACACTGGTCTCTCTCCTCCAGGCTGTAGTCCAGTCTATCCTGACCAGTGGTATCATTTTAATAACTGTGACTATCTCCATACTGGTCTCTCTCCTCCAGGCTGTAGTCCAGTCTATCCTGACCAGTGGTATCATTTTAGTAACTGTGACTATCTCCATACTGGTCTCTCTCCTCCAGGCTATAGTCCAGTCTATCCTGACCAGTGGTATCATTTTAACTCAGACTGACTCCATACTGGTCTCTCTCCTCCAGGCTGTAGTCCAGTCTATCCTGACCAGTGGTATCATTTTAACTGTGACGGTCTCCATACTGGTCTCTCTCCCCCAGGCTGTAGTCCAGTCTATCCTGACCAGTGGTATCCTTTTAACTCAGACTGACTCCATACTGGGCTCTCTCCTCCAGGCTATAGTCCAGTCTGTCCTGACCAGTGGTATCATTTTAACTGTGACGGTCTCCATACTGGTCTCTCTCCTCCAGGCTGTAGTCCAGTCTATCCTGACCAGTGGTATCATTTTAACTGTGACGGTCTCCATACTGGTCTCTCTCCTCCAGGCTGTAGTCCAGTCTATCCTGACCAGTGGTATCATTTTAATAACTGTGACTATCTCCATACTGGTCTCTCTCCTCCAGGCTGTAGTCCAGTCTATCCTGACCAGTGGTATCATTTTAGTAACTGTGACTATCTCCATACTGGTCTCTCTCCTCCAGGCTATAGTCCAGTCTATCCTGACCAGTGGTATCATTTTAACTCAGACTGACTCCATACTGGTCTCTCTCCTCCAGGCTGTAGTCCAGTCTATCCTGACCAGTGGTATCATTTTAACTGTGACGGTCTCCATACTGGTCTCTCTCCCCCAGGCTGTAGTCCAGTCTATCCTGACCAGTGGTATCCTTTTAACTCAGACTGACTCCATACTGGTCTCTCTCCCCCAGGCTATAGTCCAGTCTATCCTGACCAGTGGTATCCTTTTAACTCAGACTGACTCCATACTGGTCTCTCTCCTCCAGGCTGTAGTCCAGTCTATCCTGACCAGTGGTATCATTTTAACTGTGACGGTCTCCATACTGGTCTCTCTCCTCCAGGCTGTAGTCCAGTCTATCCTGACCAGTGGTATCATTTTAACTGTGACGGTCTCCATACTGGTCTCTCTCCTCCAGGCTGTAGTCCAGTCTATCCTGACCAGTGGTATCATTTTAACTGTGACGGTCTCCATACTGGTCTCTCTCCTCCAGGCTATAGTCCAGTCTATCCTGACCAGTGGTATCCTTTTAACTCAGACCGACTCCATACTGGTCTCTCTCCTCCAGGCTATAGTCCAGTCTATCCTGACCAGTGGTATCATTTTAACTGTGACGGTCTGCATACTGGTCTCTCTCCTCCAGGCTATAGTCCAGTCTATCCTGACCAGTGGTAGACTGGGACCTAACATCCAGTATAAAGGCTGCTATGGTCTGCTGCTGAAGCACCTCAAGTCAGACGAGCTCCACTGGCTCCATCCAGACCTGACTGTGGGGGAGGTGGAGCAACGCTATGAGAGTCATCACGTGGAGGCAGAGTGGAGGTGAGAGGAGGGGGGGAGAGGAGGGATGGGGAGGTGGGGGAGAGAGAGGAGGGGTGGAGGAGGAGGAGAGAGGATGGTAGAGGAGGAGGTGGGGGTGAGGAGGGTGTAGGAAGTGGGGGTGAGCGGAGGGTGGAGGAGGAGGTGGGGGTGAGAAAAAGCATGATGGGTAATATACAGAGCCATTTGAGTCGTGGGCCAGGTTGAGGAAGAGGAAGTAGTTCATTTTATTTATTTAACCTTTATTCAACTAGTCAGGAGCAATGTTCAGAAAAATATGATTGTATTGACAATTGGGGTCCTGTTGAAGCCTCCTGCTCTAAAGCAGTAGGATGTTCATCTCTCCCCAGGTATGACCTGAGAGTCCGCTACATTCCAGTCAACTTCCTGGAAAAGTTTAAAGAAGACAGAACCACATTTCTGTATTTCTATCAACAGGTACAGTAGGCAGCAAGCACTACTCTGACTATGTAGAGAACACATTACTACTCTGACTATGTAGAGAACACATTATTACTCTGACTATGTAGAGAACACATTACTACTGTATGGAGAGAACACATTATTACTCTGACTATGTAGAGAACACATTATTACTCTGACTATGTAGATAACACATTACTACTCTGACTATGTAGAGAACACATTACTACTCTGACTATGTAGAGAACACATTACTACTGTATGGAGAGAACACATTATTACTCTGACTATGTAGAGAACACATTATTACTCTGACTATGGAGAGAACACATTACTACTCTGACTATGTAGAGAACACATTACTACTCTGACTATGTAGAGAACACATTATTACTCTGACTATGTAGAGAACACATTATTACTCTGACTATGTAGAGAACACATTATTACTCTGACTATGTAGAGAACACATTATTACTCTGACTATGTAGAGAACACATTACTACTCTGACTATGTAGAGAACACATTACTACTCTGACTATGTAGAGAACACATTATTACTCTGACTATGTAGAGAACACATTATTACTCTGACTATGTAGAGAACACATTACTACTCTGACTATGTAGAGAACACATTATTACTCTGACTATGTAGAGAACACATTATTACTCTGACTATGTAGAGAACACATTATTACTCTGACTATGTAGAGAACACATTATTACTCTGACTATGTAGAGAACACATTACTACTCTGACTATGTAGAGAACACATTATTACTCTGACTATGTAGATAACACATTATTACTCTGACTATGTAGAGAACACATTAATACTCTGACTATGTAGAGAACACATTACCACTCTGACTATGTAGAGAACACATTATTACTCTGACTATGTAGAGAACACATTACTACTGTATGGAGAGAACACATTAATACTCTGACTATGTAGAGAACACATTAATACTGTATGGAGAGAACACATTACTACTCTATGGGAAGAAAAATAGCATTCTCTCTGTAAAGAACACATTACTACTCTATGGAGAGAACACATTACTACTCCGTGGAGAGAACACATTACTACTCTATGGAGAGAACACATTACTACTCTATGGAGAGAACACATTACTACTCTATGGAGAGAACACATTACTACTCTATGGAGAGAACACATTACTACTCTATGGAGAGAACACATTACTACTCTATGGAGAGAACACATTACTACTCCGTGGAGAGAACACATTACTACTCTGTGGAGAGAACACATTACTACTCTATGGAGAGAACACATTACTACTCTATGGAGAGAACACATTACTACTCTGTGGAGAGAACACATTACTACTCTATGGAGAGAACACATTACTACTCTATGGAGAGAACACATTACTACTCCGTGGAGAGAACACATTACTACTCTGTGGAGAGAACACATTACTACTCTGTGGAGAGAACACATTACTACTCTATGGAGAGAACACATTACTACTCTATGGAGAGAACACATTACTACTCTATGGAGAGAACACATTACTACTCTATGGAGAGAACACATTACTACTCCGTGGAGAGAACACATTACTACTCTATGGAGAGAACACATTACTACTCTATGGGGAGAAAAATTGTATTCTCTCTGTAAAGAACACATTAATGCTTTTCAGATCTTCATCATCCAAGACAACTCGCTGATGTCTGGTGCTTGTGTGAATACTGTAGATGCGTAGTGATTACATACAGCTAAGAATGAATGTGTTCTCTCGGTATTTGCCTGTGTCAGGTGCGTAGTGACTACATGCAGTACCATGCCAGTAAAGTCAGTGATGGAATGGCCCTGCAGCTGGGATGTCTGGAGATCAGGTGAGGTTGTGGTATTCCCTTCTGGATATTGTATTAGACAGCGTCAACACATGACAGTTGGCTTGGTCCGTATAGAGCTTCGTTCGGCACGTCATGTTTGTGCTGTCTCTTCTGCTTCGCCTTCAGGAGGTTCTATAAAGACATGAATGCTAAAGGCCTGGAGAAAAAGTCCAACTTCGAAGTGTTAGAGTAAGTAAGTATGTACGTTTGTCGTGCTTCTTCTTCTTCTTCTTCTCCCTACTAACCTTCACTTCTATGACGTTTGATTGATTGTTTGATTCTAACTGGTCTCTCCAATGAAGGAAGGACGTGGGGCTGAACCTGTTCTTCCCACAGGAGCTCATTGACAGCATGAAGGTACATTTACAATAAAAAAAATTGGGATGTCCGCACGATCGTTTTTAAAAATATTATTGGAAGTTTCTACGAGTATAAATTAGGTTGTAAATGAGCCTACTTCACTTTTACGTCAACAGGGATCATTTCTGATCATTTTCTATGCTAAGCAGTGTTGTTTACCCTTCTCAAAAATGTATTTGTCCACCGTGTGGCGTTGGGTTATGAAAGTGTTATCTAATGTTGCTGTGGTCTGTCTCAGTCTCGTCATCTTCGTAACCTGGGGGGGGGGTTAGGGTCACTATTACTAACAGAAACAATTAGTTTTATTAATATAATGTTGTGATGTTCTGTCCCAGTCTCGTCATCTTCGTAACCTGATCCAGTAGACTTTCCAGCAATACCTTACTCTGAAAGAAGAGGGGGTGGGGGTCACTATTACTAACAGAAACAATTCGTTTTATTAATATAATGTTGTGATGTTCTGTCCCAGTCTCGTCATCTTCGTAAGATGATCCAGCAGACGTTCCAGCAGTACCTTACTCTGAAAGAAGAGGGGGTGGGGGTCACTATTACTAACAGAAACAATTAGTTTTATTAATATAATGTTGTGATGTTCTGTCCCAGTCTCGTCATCTTCGTAAGATGATCCAGCAGACGTTCCAGCAGTACGCTACTCTGAAGGAGGATGAGTGTATGGTTAGCTTCTTCCAGACACTCACCGATTTCATCACCATCGGCGAAGAGGTCTACCCTTGTGAACTGGTGGTGAGTGTTGCTGCACTGCAAATACCTGACCTCAAATGCACTGCAAATACCTGAGCTCACTGCAAATACCTGATATCACTGCAAATACCTGACCTCACTGCAAATACCTGATATCACTGCAAATACCTGATCTCACTGCAAATACCTGACCTCACTGCAAATACCTGACCTCACTGCAAATACCTGATATCACTGCAAATACCTGACCTCACTGCAAATACCTGACCTCAAATGCACTGTAAATACCTGACCTCACTGCAAATACCTGACCTCACTGCAAATACCTGACCTCAAATGCACTGTAAATACCTGACCTCAAATGCACTGTAAATACCTGACCTCACTGCAAATACCTGACCTCAAATGCACTGTAAATACCTGACCTCACTGCAAATACCTGACCTCAAATGCACTGTAAATACCTGACCTCAAATGCACTGCAAATGCAAGTGTGGACTTTCCTCATTCGTTTGTAACTGCTGACGTTTTTTAGTGGGGTTACAAGAATCTACAATTACAGTCTGAGGTTTGTCAGGAAATTAAAGTTAACTTGCAACCCCACTGTTTGTCCACAGCAAGGCTGGAGTCTGTCAGTAGAGCTGGTGATAGGAGCCAGGGGCATTCGCCAACGCACCCATAAAGACTCAGCGGTAAGCAGGGTGTTAACTTTATACACTAACCCAGAAAGATTCAGTGGCGTTAACTGTTTACACTAACCCAGAAAGATTCAGTGGTGTTAACTGTATACACTAACCCAGAAAGATTCAGTGGTGTTAACTGTATACACTAACCCAGAAAGATTCAGTGGTGTTAACTGTTTACACTAACCCAGAAAGATTCAGTGGTGTTAACTGTATACACTAACCCAGAAAGATTCAGTGGTGTTAACTGTTTACACTAACCCAGAAAGATTCAGTGGTGTTAACTGTTTACACTAACCCAGAAAGATTCAGTGGTGTTAACTGTATATACTAACCCAGAAAGATTCAGTGGTGTTAACTGTTTACACTAACCCAGAAAGATTCAGTGGCGTTAACTGTATATACTAACCCAGAAAGATTCATTGGTGTTAACTGTATATACTAACCCAGAAAGATTCAGTGGTGTTAACTGTTTACACTAACCCAGAAAGATTCAGTGGCGTTAACTGTTTACACTAACCCAGAAAGATTCAGTGGCGTTAACTGTTTACACTAACCCAGAAAGATTCAGTGGCGTTAACTGTTTACACTAACCCAGAAAGATTCAGTGGTGTTAACTGTTTACACTAACCCAGAAAGATTCAGTGGCGTTAACTGTTTACAGTGCATTCGGAAAGTATTCAGACCCCTTGAATTTTCTACATTTTGTTATGTTACACTCTTATTCTAAAATGGATTAAATTGTTTTTTTCCCCTCATCAATCTACACACAATACCCCATAATGACATCACAATACCCCATAATGACATCACAATACCCATAATGACATCACAATACCCCATAATGACATCACAATACCCCACAAATGTATTAAAAATAAAAAACAAACATCCCATTTACATTAGTATCCAGACCCTTTACTCAGTACTTTGTTGAAGCACCTTTGGCAGCAATTACAGCCTCAAGTCTTCTTAGGTATGATGCTACAAGCTTGGCACACCTCTATTTGGGGGGTTTCTCCCATTCCTCTCTGCAGATCCTCTCAAACTCTGTCAGGTTGGATGGGGAGCGTTGCTGCACAGCTATTTTCAGGTCTGTCCAGAGATGTTAGATCGGGTTCAAGTCCGGGCTCTGGCTGGGCCACTCAAAGACATTGAGAGACTTGTCCTGGAGCCTCTCCTGAGTTGTCTTGGCTGTGTACTTAGGGTCCTTGTCCTGTTGGAAGGTGATCCTTCGCCCCAGTCTGAGGTCCTGAGCGCTCTGGAGCAGGTTTTCATCAAGGATCTCTCTGTACTTTGCTCCGTTCATCTTTGCCTCGATCCTGACTGGTCTCCCAGTCCCTGCAGCTGAAAAAACATCCCCACAACATGATGCTGCCACCACCATGCTTCACCGTAGGGATGGTGTCAGGTTTCCTCCAGGCGTGACGCTTGGCATTCGGGCCAAAGAGCTCAATCTTGGTTTTATCTGACCAGAGAATCTTGTTTCTCATGGTCTGCGAGTCTTTAGGTGCCTTTTGGCAAACTTCAAGCGGGCTGTCATGTGCCTTTTACTGAGGAGTGGCTTCCATCTGGCCACTCATAAACATAAAGAACTGATTGGTGGAGTGCTGTCGTTCTGGAAAGTTCTCTCATCTCCACAGAGGAACTCTAGAGCTCTGTCAGAGTGATCATCGGGTTCTTGGTCACCTCCCTGACCAAGGTGCCTTCCCCGATTGGTCACTTTTGGCGGGGCTGCCAGCTCTAGGAAGAGTCTTGATGGTTCCAAACTTCTTCCATTTGAAGAATTATGGAGGCCAATGTGTTCTTGGGGACCTTCAATGCTGCAGAAATGTTTTGGTACCCTTCCCCAGATCTGTGCCTAGACACAATCCTGTCTTGGAGCTTTAAGGATAATTCCTTTGACTTCATTGCTTGGTTTTTGCTCTGACATGCACTGTCAAGTGTTGGACCTTATATAGAGAGGTGTGTGCCTTTCCAAATCATGTCCAATCAATTTAATTCACCACGGGTGAACACCAATCAAGTTGTAGAAACATCTCAAGGAAGATCAATGGAAACAGGATGCACCTGAGCTCAATTTCTCTCTTGGTAAAGGGTTTGAATACTTATGTAAATAAGGTATGTTTTTATATATATGTGTTTATATTTTATATATATATACATTTATACACACATTTGAAAAAAAATCTATAAACCTGTTTTTGCTTTGTCACTATGGAGTGCAGATTGCTGATTTTTTTAAGAATATTTATTCAATTTTAGAATAAGGCTGTAATGTAACAAAATGTGGAAAAACTCAAGGGGTCTGATTACTTTCCGAAGGCACTGTATATGTTGCCATTTCATCATTTTCATTGCATTATCATGAATGCTTTCTGACCGAGATTCTCATGTTGTTCCTGTCCCAGGTTGGGTGCTGAATCCTCCTCTGTAATCCTCCTCTATAATCCTCCTCTATAATCCTCTGTAATCCTCCTCTATAATCCTCTGTAATCCTCCTCTATAATCCTCCTCTGTAGTCCTCTGTAATTCTCCTCTATAATCCTCCTCTGTAATCCTCCTCTGTAATTCTCCTCTATAATCCTCCTCTATAATCCTCCTCTATAATCCTCTGTAATCCTCCTCTATAATCCTCCTCTGTAATCCTCCTCTGTAATCCTCCTCTGTAATCCTCCTCTGTAATCCTCCTCTATAATCCTCCTCTGTAGTCCTCTGTAATTATCCTCTATAATCCTCCTCTGTAATCCTCCTCTGTAATTCTCCTCTATAATCCTCCTCTATAATCCTCCTCTATAATCCTCTGTAATCCTCCTCTATAATCCTCCTCTATAATCCTCCTCTATAATCCTCTGTAATCCTCCTCTATAATCCTCCTCTATAATCCTCTGTAATCCTCCTCTATAATCCTCTGTAATCCTCCTCTATAATCCTCCTCTGTAATCCTCCTCTGTAATCCTCCTCTGTAATCCTCCTCTGTAATCCTCCTCTATAATCCTCCTCTGTAGTCCTCTGTAATTCTCCTCTATAATCCTCCTCTATAATCCTCTGTAATTCTCCTCTATAATCCTCCTCTATAATCCTCCTCTATAATCCTCTGTAATCCTCCTCTATAATCCTCCTCTATAATCCTCTGTAATCCTCCTCTATAATCCTCCTCTGTAGTCCTCTGTAATTCTCCTCTATAATCCTCCTCTGTAATCCTCCTCTGTAATTCTCCTCTATAATCCTCCTCTATAATCCTCCTCTATAATCCTCTGTAATCCTCCTCTATAATCCTCCTCTATAATCCTCTGTAATCCTCCTCTATAATCCTCCTCTGTAGTCCTCTGTAATTCTCCTCTATAATCCTCCTCTGTAATCCTCCTCTATAATTCTCCTCTATAATCCTCCTCTATAAACCTCCTCTATAATCCTCCTCTGTAATCCTCCTCTGTAATCCTCCTCTGTAATCCTCCTCTGTAATCCTCCTCTATAATCCTCCTCTGTAGTCCTCTGTAATTCTCCTCTATAATCCTCCTCTGTAATCCTCCTCTATAATCCTCCTCTGTAGTCCTCTGTAATTCTCCTCTATAATCCTCCTCTGTAATCCTCCTCTGTAATTCTCCTCTATAATCCTCCTCTATAATCCTCCTCTATAATCCTCTGTAATCCTCCTCTATAATCCTCCTCTGTAATCCTCCTCTGTAATCCTCCTCTATAATCCTCCTCTATAATCCTCTGTAATCCTCCTCTATAATCCTCCTCTGTAGTCCTCTGTAATTCTCCTCTATAATCCTCCTCTATAATCCTCCTCTGTAATCCTCCTCTGTAATCCTCCTCTATAATCCTCCTCTGTAATCCTCCTCTGTAATCCTCCTCTGTAATCCTCCTCTATAATCCTCTTCTATAATCCTCCTCTGTAATCCTCCTCTATATTCCTCCTCTATAATCCTCCTCTGTAATCCTCCTCTATAATCCTCCTCTGTAATCCTCCTCTATAATCCTCCTCTGTAATCCTCCTCTGTAATCCTCCTCTGTAATCCTCCTCTGTAATCCTCCTCTATAATCCTCTATAATCCTTCTCTGTAATCCTCCTCTGTAATCCTCCTCTGTAATCCTCCTCTGTAATCCTCCTCTGTAATCCTCCTCTGTAATCCTCCTCTGTAATCCTCCTCTATAATCCTCTTCTATAATCCTCCTCTGTAATCCTCCTCTATATTCCTCCTCTATAATCCTCCTCTGTAATCCTCCTCTATAATCCTCCTCTGTAATCCTCCTCTATAATCCTCCTCTGCAATCCTCCTCTGTAATCCTCCTCTGTAATCCTCCTCTGTAATCCTCCTCTATAATCCTTCTCTGTAATCCTCCTCTGTAATTCTCCTCTAAAATCCTCCTCTATAATCCTTCTCTGTAATCCTCCTCTGTAATCCTCCTCTGTAATCCTCCTCTGTAATCCTCCTCTGTAAACCTCCTCTATAAACCTCCTCTATAATCCTCCTCTATAATCCTCCTCTATAAACCTCCTCTATAATCCTCCTCTATAATCCTCCTCTATAAACCTCCTCTATAAATCTCCTCTATAATCCTCCTCTATAATCCTCCTCCATAATCCTCCTCTATAATCCTCTGTAATCCTCCTCTATAATCCTTCTCTGTAATCCTCCTCTGTAATTCTCCTCTATAATCCTCCTCTATATTCCTCTTCTATAATCCTCCTCTATAATCCTCCTCTGTAATCCTTCTATGTAATCCTCCTCTATAATCCTTCTCTGTAATCCTCCTCTATAATCCTCCTCTATAATCCTCTGTAATCCTCCTCTATAATCCTTCTCTGTAATCCTCCTCTATAATCCTCCTCTATAATCCTCTGTAATCCTCCTCTATAATCCTTCTCTGTAATCCTCCTCTATAATCCTCCTCTATAATCCTCTGTAATCCTCCTCTATAATCCTTCTCTGTAATTCTCCTCTATAATCCTCCTCTGTAATCCTCCTCTATAATCCTTCTCTGTAATCCTCCTCTATAATCCTCCTCTATAATCCTTCTCTGTAATTCTCCTCTATAATCCTCCTCTGTAATCCTCCTCTATAATCCTCCTCTATAATCCTCCTCTGTAATTCTCCTCTATAATCCTCCTCTGTAATCCTCCTCTATAATCCTTCTCTGTAATCCTCCTCTGTAATCCTCCTCTATAATCCTTCTCTGTAATCCTCTTCTGTAATTCTCCTCTATAATCCTCCTCTATATTCCTATTCTATAATCCTCCTCTATAATCCTCCTCTGTAATCCTTCTCTGTAATCCTCCTCTGTAATCCTTCTCTGTAATTCTCCTCTATAATCCTCCTCTATATTCCTCTTCTATAATCCTCCTCTATAAACCTCCTCTATAAACCTCCTCTATAATCCTCCTCTATAAACCTCCTCTATAAACCTCCTCTATAATCCTCCTCTATAATCCTCCTCTATAATCCTCCTCTATAATCCTCTGTAATCCTCCTCTATAATCCTTCTCTGTAATCCTCCTCTGTAATTCTCCTCTATAATCCTCTATATTCCTCTTCTATAATCCTCCTCTGTAATCCTTCTCTGTAATCCTCCTCTATAATCCTTCTCTGTAATCCTTCTCTGTAATCCTCCTCTATAATCCTCCTCTATAATCCTCTGTAATCCTCCTCTATAATCCTCCTCTGTAATCCTTCTCTGTAATCCTCCTCTATAATCCTCCTCTGTAATCCTTCTCTGTAATCCTCCTCTGTAATTCTCCTCTATAATCCTCCTCTATATTCCTCTTCTATAATCCTCCTCTATAATCCTCCTCTGTAATCCTTCTCTGTAATCCTCCTCTATAATCCTCCTCTGTAATCCTTCTCTGTAATCCTCCTCTATAATCCTCCTCTGTAATCCTTCTCTGTAATCCTCCTCTGTAATTCTCCTCTATAATCCTCCTCTATATTCCTCTTCTATAATCCTCCTCTGTAATCCTTCTCTGTAATCCTCCTCTATAATCCTCCTCTATAATCCTCCTCTATAATCCTCCTCTGTAATCCTCCTCTATAATCCTCCTCTATAAACCTCCTCTATAATCCTCCTCTATAATCCTCCTCTGTAATCCAAAAATAGCTCAGCACTCTGGTGAATGATCTGAAATGAACATGTTTTTTTTTTTGCCACACGAATGTTTAGGGTATGAGCCCTTCTTCAGCGTGCATAGGGAGAATGTTACGACAACTGTACAGGCCTCACACAGGTGGGCATAATAGATTCACAGTCATTATTGACCCAATCAGATCGCAGCAGAAGGAGCTGTGTGGGAAACATGGAAATTGAATAAAAATAACTACAGTTGAAGTGGGAAGTTTACATACACTTAGGTTGGAGTCATTAAAACACGTTTTTCAACCACTCCACACATTTCTTGTTAACAAACTATAGTTTTGGCAAGTCGGTTAGGACACCTACTTTGTGCATGACACAAGTCATTTTTCCAAAAATGGTTTACTCACAGATTATTTCACTTATTATTCACTATATCACCATTCCAGTGGGTCAGAAGTTTACATACACTAAGTTGACTATGCCTTTACACAGCTTGGAAAATTCCAGAAAATTATTTAATGGCTTTAGAAGCTTCTGATAGGCTAATTTACATAATTTGAGTCAATTGGAGGTGTACCTGTGGATGTATTTCAAGGCCTACCTTCAAACTCAGTGCCTCTTTGCTTGACATCATGAGACAATCTAAAGAAATCAGCCAAGACCTCAGAAATAAAATTGTAGACCTCCACAAGTCTGGTTCATCCTTGGGAGCAATTTCCAAAATATGCTGTAAACAGGTACAAAAGTATCTATATCCACAGTAAAACGAGTCCTATATCGATATAACCTTAAAGGCCGCTCAGCAAGGAAGAAGCCACTGCTCCAAAACCGCCATTAAAAAGCCAGACTACAGTTTGCAACTGCACATAGGGACAAAGATCGTACTTTTTGGAGAAATGTCCTCTGGTCTGATGAAACAAAAACAGAACTGTTTGGCCATAATGACCATCGTTATGTTTGGAGGAAAAAAGGGAGAGGCTTGCAAGCCGAAGAACACCATCCCAACTGTGAAGCATGGGGGAGGCAGCATCATGTTGTGGGGGTGGCAGCATCATGTTGTGGGGGTGGCAGCATCATGTTGTGGGGGTGCTTTGCGGCAGGAGGGACTGGTGCACTTCACAAAACAGAGGACATCATGAGGAGGGGAATTGTGTGGATATATTGAAGCAACAAGACATCAGTTAGGAAGTTAAATCTTGGTCGCAAATGGGTCTTCCAAATGGACAATGACCCCAAGCATACTTCCAAAGTTGTGGCAAAATGGCTTAAGGACAACAAAGTCAAGGTATTGGAGTGGCCATCACAAAGCCCTGACTTCAATCCTATAGAACATGTGTGGGCAGAACTGAAAAAGCGTGTGTGAGCAAGGAGGCCTACAAACCTGACTCAGTTACACCAGCTCTGTCAGGAGGAATGGGCCAAAATTCACCCAACTTATTGTGGGAAGGTTGTGGAAGGCTACCCAAAACATTTGATCCAAGTTAAACATTTTAAAGGCAATGCTACCAAATACGAATTGAGTGTATGGTAACTTCTGACCCACTGAGAATGTGATGAAAATTAAATCTGAAATAAATTCTTCTCTATACTATTATTCTGACATTTCACATTCTTAAAATAAAGTGGTGATCCTAACTGACCTAAGACAGGGAATTTTTACTCAGATTAAATGTCAGGAATTGTGAAAAACTGAGTTTAAATGTATTTGGCTAAGTTGTATGTAAACTAACGACTTCAACTGTGTATATATGTGAGGGTATTTTCAGCCTACACATTTATATCCTTCTAGAAAAAAAACATTCCTCATTCTTTTTAACCTTTATTTAACTAGGTAAGTCAGTTTAGAACAAATTCTTATTTTCAATGACAGCCTAGGAACAGTGGGTTAACTGGTCTAGGAACAGTGGGTTAACTGGTCTAGGAACAGTGGGTTAACTGGCCTAGGAACAGTGGGTTAACTGGTCTAGGAACAGTGGGTTAACTGCCTGTTCAGGGGCAGAACGACAGATTTGTATCTTGTCAGCTCGGGGATTTGAACTTGCAACCGCTTGCTGCCCGCTGTAAGGGTATCTCTCTTTGGAGAGGTAATACATCCTTATCTCTTCCTCATCCCCATCTGTCTCATCCCCAGCCTGTGTGGGCTCCAGGGTGAAGTTTCCCTTAGGGACAGATCTAGGATCAGCTTCCACTCTCCCAATACTTACCCTAACCATTAGTGGGGAAAATGCTAAACTGACCCAAGGTCAGTGTCTACAGGGCAACTTCACCCTACACCTGAGGCTTTTAAGTGTATCAGCTAATTGTTACTCTCTTATACCCCCAAGCCTGTGTGTCTAGCGAACTTCAAACAGATCAAGAGCATCAAGTGTTTATCTCAGAGTGACAACAAAGCCCTCCTCAATCTTGACATAGACGGAGCCAGACAGGTACACATTGAAAAATATAGAAAAAACTTTATTAGCACTGCTTAAATCAGGACACAGTGAGGCCTGGACCCATTATTCATTAATGGTCTCAGAGTACTGATCTAGGCTCAGTATTGCCTTTAGATCATAATACATAGTTATTTAAACCTGATCTAGGATCATTACATCTACTCTGAGAGACTTT
The DNA here is from genome assembly GCF_057628025.1 of Oncorhynchus mykiss. Classification (NCBI taxonomy): domain Eukaryota; kingdom Metazoa; phylum Chordata; class Actinopteri; order Salmoniformes; family Salmonidae; genus Oncorhynchus; species Oncorhynchus mykiss. Next base: position 91,097,899 of record NC_143025.1, read on the forward strand.
GTGAATAAGTGCCCTGAGTCATAACTTGAGATCTGTGTGTGTATCAACAACAACAACAACAAAAAACACGCAACATTTTTATTGATGTGATGGTTGAGTAAAATGCCTGCATCTTAAGTAATATTCTGCCCTGAAAGGCCAATAGGTCTATGACCCCTTTGACATTATAGTGTTTTGTAATGTGATTTGTAATGGTCAGTAATGTGAATGGTTTGTATCTTCTTCGTCAGCCTCTGTCTATCAACGTGACTAAGTTTGCGATGGCAGAGAACATGGTGGATCTTATTGACGGTTACTGTCGTTTGGAGCACGCCACTGACGAGTCGTTCATCGTCAGACCTGACAAAGGTAAAAGGGGGGAATCAGGAAGTTCACCCCGTCTATATAATGGTTAGGGGAAAACACTGAAAGAGTGCATCACAACTTGGGTTTCCTCGTTTTCTACTTTCTCGTCCAATTGAACCGATGTGAAGTAACACCATGTTTTTGTCGTGACCCCATAGACGCCAATCTACGATGTTCCCTTCCAGATCTGCCCACAACGTGAGTGGATTGAACAAAGCTTAATATTTGGGGCTTTTTTGTGTGTCATTTCTGTAAAAAAATCACTATGCTGAAACTGAACTGTACATATTGAAGAGTAGTTGTTGGAACATCGGATGTAAGCTCAAGTGAAAAGTGAGTCTTTCGGAGTGTTTTATCAACGAGACAGGAAGTGTTATTGTAACAGTGTGCCTGGTGCATTGAGGAACTATAAACCCTGGATTGATGATCCTCTCCTCCTCTGGCTGTCTCTCCTCCTCCTCTGGCTGTCTCTCCTCACCTCCTCTGGCTGTCTCTCCTCGCCTCCTCTGGCTGTCTCTCCTCTCCTCCTCCTCTGGCTGTCTCTCCTCACCTCCTCTGGCTGTCTCTCCTCGCCTCCTCTGGCTGTCTCTCCTCTCCTCCTCCTCTGGCTGTCTCTCCTCGCCTCCTCTGGCTGTCTCTCCTCTCCTCCTCCTCTGGCTGTCTCTCCTCGCCTCCTCTGGCTGTCTCTCTCCTCCTCCTCTGGCTGTCTCTCCTCCCACTCTGTAGTCAAATGGAAAACACAGGTTGCTTCAGATATAGCATGGGTGAGTTATTATCTACCAAGACTGCTTTCATCTTTGTTTGACGAGTATCACGATTCATTATCATTCATTACTCTTCGTTCAAATCAGTACAGTGGCTATGGGGGGGGGGGGGGGGGGGGGGGGCAATGTGTCTCAAGTTGACCCATCTGTTTTTGACCACAAACTGACATCATCAAATATCCTATCGGTCAGGATCTGAAATCTACGCTGAGATTGATGAACGACCGAGGTCTGGTAAGTAGTACGTTTCCTGAAGTCCATGATCAGCTCCTTCGTTTTGTTTTGACGTTGAGGTTATTTTCCTGGCACCTCTCCGCCAGGGCCCTCACCTCCCACTATAGGCTGTCTCGTCATTGTTGGTAATCAGGCCCACTACTGTTGTGTCGTCTGCAAACTTGATGATTGAGTTGGAGGCGTGCGTGGCCTCGCAGTCGTGGGTGAACAGGGAGTACAGGAGTGGGCTTAGCATGCACCCTTGTGGGGCCCCCTGTGTTGAGGATCAGCGTAGTGGAGGTGTTGTTTCCTACCTTCACCACCAGTCCAGGGCCCAGTTGCACAGGGCGGGGTTCAGATCCAGGGCCCCGAGCTTGATAATGAGCTTGGAGGGTATTAAGGTGTTGAACGCTGAGCTGTAGTCAATGAACAGCATTCTCACATAGGTATTCCTCTTGTCCAGATGGGATAGGGCAGTGTGCAGTGCGATGATGATTGCATCGTCTGCCGATCTATTGGGGCGGTATGCAAATTGAAGTGTGTCTAGTGTGGCTGGTAAAGGGTGAGGTGATGTGATTAACTAGCCTCTCAAAGCACTTAATGATATACATTTAGTTCATTTACCTTTGCTTTCTTGGGTACAAGAACAATGGTGGACATCTTGAAGCAAGTGGGGAAAGCAGACTGAGATGGGAGAGATTGAATGTGTCCGTGAACACTTCAGCCAGCTGGTCTGTGCATGCTTTGAGGACGCGGCTTGGGATGCTGTCTGGGCCGGCAGCCTTGCTAGGGTTAACGCGCTTAAAGGATTTACTCACGTCGGCTACAGTCTTTGGGAGCATGGATTCCGATTGTTCAGACCTGTGTTGAATAGACCTTAGCACGGGTACTTCCTGTTTGAGTTTCTGCCAATAGGAAGGGAGGGCGGGGGAGGGCCTTGTAGCCATCCCGGAAGGGAGAGTAATGGTCGAGAGTTTTTGATGCTCGAGGACTACAGGCAATGTGTTGATAGAACTTCGTTAGCGTTTTCCTCAGATTTGCCTTCTATGATCTACTGTATGATCTATGATCTACTGTATGTTCTATGATCTACTGTATGATCTACTGTATGTTCTATGATCTACTGTATGTTCTATGATCTGCTGTATGTTCTATGATCTACTGTATGTTCTATGATCTACTGTATGTTCTATGTTCTACTGAATGTTCTATGATCTATGATCTGCTGTATGTTCTATGTTCTATGATCTACTGTATGTTCTATGTTCTATGATCGGCTGTATGTTCTATGATCTACTGTATGTTCTATGATCTGCTGTATGTTCTAGGATCTGCTGTATGTTTTATGTTCTACTGTATGTTCTATGTTCTATGATCTGCTGTATGTTCTATGTTCTACTGTATGTTCTTTGATCTACTGTATGTTCTATGATCTACTGTATGTTCTAGGATCTGCTGTATGTTTTATGTTCTACTGTATGTTCTATGTTCTATGATCTGCTGTATGTTCTATGTTCTACTGTATGTTCTTTGATCTACTGTATGTTCTATGATCTACTGTATGTTCTATGATCTGCTGTATGTTCTATGTTCTACTGTATGTTCTTTGATCTACTGTATGTTCTATGATCTACTGTATGTTCTATGTTCTACTGTATGTTCTATTGTATGTTCTATGATCTACTGTATGTTCTATGATCTACTGTATGATCTACTGTATGTTCTATGATCTACTGTATGTTCTATGATCTGCTGTATGTTCTATGATCTACTGTATGTTCTATGATCTACTGTATGTTCTATGATCTACTGTATGTTCTATGATCTACTGTATGTTCTATGATCTACTGTATGTTCTATGTTCTACTGAATGTTCTATGATCTATGATCTGCTGTATGTTCTATGTTCTATGATCTACTGTATGTTCTATGTTCTATGATCGGCTGTATGTTCTATGATCTACTGTATGTTCTATGATCTGCTGTATGTTCTAGGATCTGCTGTATGTTTTATGTTCTACTGTATGTTCTATGTTCTATGATCTGCTGTATGTTCTATGTTCTACTGTATGTTCTTTGATCTACTGTATGTTCTATGATCTACTGTATGTTCTAGGATCTGCTGTATGTTTTATGTTCTACTGTATGTTCTATGTTCTATGATCTGCTGTATGTTCTATGTTCTACTGTATGTTCTTTGATCTACTGTATGTTCTATGATCTACTGTATGTTCTATGATCTGCTGTATGTTCTATGTTCTACTGTATGTTCTTTGATCTACTGTATGTTCTATGATCTACTGTATGTTCTATGTTCTACTGTATGTTCTATTGTATGTTCTATGATCTACTGTATGTTCTACTGTATGTTCTATGATCTACTGTATATTCTAAGTTGTAAGTTCCATGACAGCTACTCATGGTGTTGTTGTATGCTTGGTTCCAGTGGTGAAGTATGGAATCGACAGAGATGACATTGTTCTGGGACGGATACTTGGCGAGGGTTTTTTCGGGGAGGTCTATGAAGGAATGTACAAGAAATCGGCAAGTCTATCTCCTGACACCCTACTCACACAGTCAATTCTAACACCTCAAATGGGTCTAACTTAACACAATATTGATATCACTGTTTGTGTGGTGTGTGTCTGGTCTCTGTGTTTGTGAACCAGAATGGGGAGAGGCTAAGTGTGGCGGTGAAGACCTGTAAAGACTGTTCACCTGACATCATGGAGAAGTTCATGAGTGAAGCAGGTACAGAGCAAATACTGATCACACTTCATCAACTCACTAGCCTTGTGGTTCGAGTGTCCGCCCTGAGATTGAAAAGTTGGGATCCCCAGCCAAGTCATACCAAAGACTGTAAAAATGGGACCCTGCTTGGCACCAGTGGTGTAATTTATTACATTTTTTGCAGACCTCAAAAGTGGTCTCCTGATGTGGTTTAAAAATAGTTTGACGCACTTGCTACACGTCTGTAGCATCCGAACAGTTTGGCCTACAAACTAATGTGGAAAGATGAGATTCTCACGAACACGTCTGTAGCATCCGAACAGTTTGGCCTACAAACTAATGTGCAAAGATGAGATTCTCACGAACACAATGGTGTTCTCCATTTTTCTCTACGACCCCCACAAGTGTTACCGGTAACCACGGTAACTCATACAAATAAATGGAATTATATGGAGGTAGTTTTGTGCCAACAAAAATAAGGGGTTAAATATGTTTCCAAAAAACATTAAATATTTCCTGATCTTTCTTATATGTCCAAGATATAGGACAGAGACTTCAAAACCTTATTCCTTGACAGTCTTTTATTGTCATTAATGAATGTGTTATTCAATGACATTTTATAGGCTGTAGTAGTAAAGGCCAAATTCAATATTTTATCAATTTTTTTAGGCAATATGGGAATTTGTTTTAGGCAATATGGGAATTTGTTTTAGGCAAATGGGAATTTGTTTTGGCAAAATTAGAGTATACCCACTTCAAGCAATATGGGAATTTGTTTTAGGTAATATGGGAATTTGTTTTAGGCAATATGGTAATTTGTTTTAGGCAATATGGGAATTTGTTTTGGCAAAATTAGAGTATACCCACTTCAAGCAATATGGGAATTTGTTTTAGGTAATATGGGAATTTGTTTTAGGCAATATGGGAATTTGTTTTAGGCAATATGGGAATTTGTTTTAGGCAATATGGGAATTTGTTTTAGGCAATATGGGAATTTGTTTTAGGCAATATGGGAATTTGTTTTAAGCAATATGGGAGTTTGTTTTGGCAAAATTAGAGTATACCCACTTCAAGCAATATGGGAATTTGTTTTGGCAAAATTAGAGTATACCCACTTCTTGGCACTCAGCATTAAGGAGAGATTGGGGGTGTGGCCCTGCGATAGACTAGTGTCCTGTCCAGGGGGTGTCCTGGTACATCAAGCTGTCTCTCTACAGAAACAGGAGACAGACTAGTGTCCTGTCCCCATTCTGTACATTACCTTGGAAATAATGGACAATGCACAGGGACGAGGCGGAGCCGAGTTTGCAGAGTTCATTTTGCCAAGGTAATGTACAGAACTGAGATGTTTATCCCGCTTATACCACAAACAATACCAAAGCACACGTTTACCGGTATTGTCACGATGTTCGTAATAATGATGGTCGGAGAGTACTTCGAGTTCCACATGCTTTTAATGAATAAAGTGAAACTTAAGCAAATACAAAACAAATAAAGAATAAACTAACCGTGATGTCAATGCAGTGCCAACAGGCAACTAAACATAAACAATATCCCATAACCCACAGGTGAGAAAAATGCTACTTAAGTATGATCCCCAATTAGAGACAACGATAACCAGCTGTCTCTAATTGGGAATCATACAAATCACCAACATAGAAAATGAAACTCGTCAGGACACTCAACACTGTTAATTTACAAGGAGATTGCATAGCATATCAAACACTAGGCTAGGGTACAAGCTTCCCCCCCCCCATACAAAATGTAAGGAAAAGTTGTATGGTTAAACCTGTCCATTTCTCCAGTGATCATGAAGAATCTGAAACACCCCCACATCGTCAGTCTGATCGGTGTCATAGAGGAAGACCCAGTGTGGATTGTCATGGAGTTATACCAGTATGGAGAGGTGAGAACCACAGCCATACTATGTTGTTAGCCATGACACATGGGTGTGTTTGTAAATTCGCTCTGGCTATCTAATCCGATTTCTGAGTGTGCCAGATTGCTGAAATAAGTTATGAATTTACAAACGCTCAAACCCGTTGAGTATGGCCGGTGTGAGTAAAAGTTGGCAAAAAAAAGTGTAATTAAATTGTTGCCAGCAGCACAGTTACAGTCACCAACACTCTGGATAACATGAAAACAGCCTAACCAGCTCTACTAGGGCGAGTAAAATGGTCAGAGTGAGGTGTTCTTTCATTTATGTCTGGAAGTAGCCAACAAGCTAGCTAACTTTAGCCTGTTAGCTTGGGTGCTTGACTGCAATTGTGAGGTCAGAATGCTCAGATCAACCCTACTCCTCGGGCCAGAGCGTCCAGTGTGCCCTCTGAACGCTCCTAGAGCGAAAAGCTCTCTGGCACTCCAGTGTGAATTAACGAATGCATCCTATGTTGTTAGCCATGACGCTATGTTGTTAGCCATGACGCTATGTTGTTAGCCATGACGCTATGTTGTTAGCCATGACGCTATGTTGTTAGCCATGACGCTATGTTGTTAGCCATGACGCTATGTTGTTAGCCATGACGCTATGTTGTTAGCCATGACGTTATGTTGTTAGCCATGACGTTATGTTTTTAGCCATGACGTTATGTTTTTAGCCATGATGCTATGTTGTTAGCCATGATGCTATGTTGTTAGCCATGATGTTATGTTGTTAGCCATGATGTTATGTTGTTAGCCATGATGTTATGTTGTTAGCCATGATGTTATGTTGTTAGCCATGATGTTATGTTGTTAGCCATAATGTTATGTTGTTAGCCATGACGTTATGTTGTTAGCAATGACGTTATGTTGTTAGCAATGACGTTATGTTTTTAGCCATGACGTTATGTTTTTAGCCATGATGTTATGTTGTTAGCCATGACGCTATGTTGTTAGCCATGACGCTATGTTGTTAGCCATGACGTTATATTGTTAGCCATGATGTTATGTTGTTAGCCATGACGTTATGTTTTTAGCCATGACGCTATGTTTTTAGCCATGACGCTATGTTGTTAGCCATAATGCTATGATTTTAGCCATGATGCGTGAATCGTCATGGAGCTTTACCATTATGGCTAAGTGAGACAACAGTAGCCAAAATGAACTTGGAAACACAGATACACTTGACTTATAGCACAATTTCTCCTGTCAGACCTGGGATTCAAACCAGTGACTCTCCAGGCGCTTCTCTACCAGATTCTCCTGCCTGCTAGCTGGTAGCTGCCCTATCATTCTGTTCCATCTGTCTTCCAGCTGGGCAAATACCTAGAAGAGAACAAGCACAAGCTGACCAACATAACGCTGGTCCTCTTCAGCCTGCAGATCTGTAAAGCTCTGGTCTACCTGGAAGGAATCAACATGGTGCACAGGTAGGAGGAGGCTATACGGACATGCCTGGGGTCCCGAAATTGATGACGTGTGTCACGCAGCGAGAGCAGAGTGGAGATAAACTGATTCAGTCCAGTCAGTCATCCCAGCTAGCTAGTTCATGCTTGTGGCTAGAATCTTCAATGAGAATTTGAAAGTTGTTTGTCGAAGTTGGGAGAATGTACAGAATCATTCCCTTTTCACTGGAGTCATTTTTTTATGTAGATGTTAATACTGTAGTTTTACATTTTCGATGAAAATTACTACAATAAATGTGCTTTAGCTGTCACCCTGGCCTGATATTAGCTACACCTTCTGACTACTTCCCTCTCCATGCTGGCCTGATATTAGCTTCACCTTCTAACTACTTCCCTCTCCATGCTGGCCTGATATTAGCTTCACCTTCTAACTACTTCCCTCTCCATGCTGGCCTGATATTAGCTACACCTTCTAACTACTTCCCTCTCCATACTGGCCTGATATTAGCTTCACCTTCTAACTACTTCCCTCTCCATACTGGCCTGATATTAGCTTCACCTTCTAACTACTTCCCTCTCCATACTGGCCTGATATTAGCTTCACCTTCTAACTACTTCCCTGTCCTTACTGCAGGACAGCAGTGCTCAGTTTTAGTCGGCAAGCAGGAACAAAGGACACATTCTGTGCCACGTTGTTCTGTTACTGGTTTGCAGCACAAAGTCTCGCCACTGATCAGTAGGCATCAGTGACATCCAGATGGTTACTACCAAGACGTTAGTTAGCCCAGTGGGAAGTACGTTGACACAACGCCGTTGTAATGGTCATGCACACCGGCTTATCGTTGCGTTAGCTAATTGGCACCCAGAAGGTGACCAATACTTACAAGTCATTTCTCCCTTCCTCCCTCACCCATCAAAATAAACATCCCTTTCTTTTAGTGAGTATTAACTAGCGCAATGATGCTGTTGCCAGCTAGTCAGCATAAACAAGCTAGCTGGGAAGGGCTCATCACTGACGACTGACTGAACCGAATCATCTGTACTTGACTCTCATACGTCATCAATTTGGCGGCCATCTTGACACCCATATTCCATGTCGGCCACCGTATTTCTCTTCAGAAAACACTTCATCACACTCTTAGACATGTAATACATACACAGAGTGTACAAAACATTAAGAACACCTTCCTAATATTGAGTTGCACCAACCTACAAGGTGTGGAAAGCGTTCCACAGGGATGCTGGCCCCATGTTGACTCCAACGCTTCCCATAGTTGTGTCCAGTTGGCTGGATGTCCTTTGGGTGGTGGACCATTCTTGATACACACAGGAAACGAGTGGGATGTGCCTGGCTCCTACTAATATACCCCTTTCACAGGCATTTACAGTATATCTCTATATCTTACCCCTTCACCCTCTGAATGGCACACATACACAATCCATGTCTCAATTATCTCCGAGGCTTAAAAATAATTTAACCAGGTCTCCTCCCTTTTCATCTACACTGATTTGAAGTGGATTTAACAGGTGACGTCAATAAGGGATCATAGGTTTCACCTGGATTCACCTGGTCAGTCTGTGTCATGGAAAGAGCAGGTGTCAATGTTTTGTACACTCGGTGTCGATGTCCACGATGTAAAGTAGTATTGCTGGCCCATGTTGTTTATATTTAGTGAACCTTTATTTAGCTAGGCAAGTCAATGAAGAACGTAATTCTTAGTTACAATGACGGCCTATCAAGAGGCAAAAAGCCCTTCCTGTGGGGACGGGGGCTCGGATTGAAGGTGTGGGACAAAACACACATCAGGACAAGAGAGATACCACAGCACTACATGAAGAGAGACCTAAGACTACAACACAACATGGCAGCAACACATGATAAACACAGTATGGTTCAACACAACATGACAACACAGCATGGTAGCAACACAACATGACAGCACAGCATGACAACAACACATCATGGTAGCAGCACAACATGACAACAACATCATGGTAGCAACACAACATGACAACAACATCATGGTAGCAACACAACATGACAACATCATCATGGTAGCAACACAACATGACAACAACATCATGGTAGCAACACAACATGACAACAACATCATGGTAGCAACACAACATGACAACAACATCATGGTAGCAACACAACATGACAACATCATCATGGTAGCAACATAACATGACAACAACATCATGGTAGCAACACAACATGACAACAACACCATGGTAGCAACACAACATGACAACAACATCATGGTAGCAACACAACATGACAACAACATCATGGTAGGAACACAACATGACAACAACATCATGGTAGCAACACAACATGACAACAACATCATGGTAGCAACACAACATGACAACAACATCATGGTAGCAACACAACATGACAACAACATCATGGTAGCAACACAACATGACAACAACATCATGGTAGCAACACAACATGACAACAACATCATGGTAGCAACACAACATGACAACAACATCATGGTATCAACACAACATGACAACAACACCATGGTAGCAACACAACATGGTAGCAACACAACGGTAGCAACACAACATGACAACAGCACAACAACACAGCATGGTAGAAACACAGCATGACAACACAACATGGTAGCAACGCAGCATGACAACACAACATGGTAGCAACACAGCATGACAACAACATGGTAACCCCACAACATGTTGTGTCCCCACAGAGACAAAGCACAGGTTTTGACAGCCACGTTGACACCCATAATTCCTCTAACCCGGAGAACAGGGTCTTGTTCATTAGAGCACACCGTAGCAAAACATCTTACGGCAGATGACGAAAAACCCAGTGTTCTTATTGGACAACGTCAGGTAGTACCTCCCTGTTTCAACTAACCCGTTTACGGTGTCCCAACAGGGACATAGCGGTGAGGAACGTGCTGGTGGCCACAGCAGACTGTGTTAGGCTGGGAGACTTTGGTCTGTCCAGACACATCGAGGATGAAGAGTATTACAAGGGTATGGGGAGAATCTCAATGTCCTTTTCCTTGATTCCTCACGTCCTCTCACCACGCCTCATTGTTAAAACCCATTGGATGGGAGGGACTTCTGACCTGCTCATCCAATTGGGTTTTGAGAAGGAGGCGAGAAGATGCAAGGAATCAAGGAAATGTAATTGAGATTCTCCTATGGCGTGGTCTGTCTGTGTTCTCTTAAATACTGGCCTCACACTGGCTAAATACGTGTATATACAAAACATTTCCACTGTCTTTCTGCGTCACTTCCACAGCCTCAGTGAGCCGATTACCTATAAAATGGATGGCTCCAGAATCCATTAACTTCAGACGCTTCACAACGGCTAGTGATGTCTGGATGTTTGGTAAGTCTGTTGACATGTTTTGGGGGATACTTTGCTCTTGCAGTATTTCTGTGTGTGTGCATGTGAATAACAGTATCTCTCTCTCTCTCTCACTCTCTTCCTCCTCCATCTCTCTTACTCTCTCGCTCTCTTTTACTCTCTCCATCTCTCTTACTCTCTCTCTCCCTCTCTCTCGTCCCCCTCCATCTCTCTCTTACTCCCCCCTCTCTCGCTCTCCTCCCCCTCCATCTCTCTTACTCTCTCTCTTTTACTCTCTCCATCTCTCTTACTCTCTCTCTCTCTTTTACTCTCTCCATCTCTCCCTCTCTCTCTTCCCACTCCATCTCTCTTTTACTCTCTCCCTCTCTCTCGTCCTCCTCCATCTCTCTTACTCCCCCCCTCTCTCGCTCTCTTCCCCCTCCATCTCTCTTTCTCTCTTAATCTCTCTTTTACTCTCTCCATCTCTTTCTTTCTTTCTCTCTCTCTTACTCTCTAGATCTCTCTTTATCTTACTCTCAATTTCTCTCTCTCTCTCTTTCTTTCACTAGTGATCGCTGAGCCTAGGGTCAGGATCTATATCTGTTTTGTATCTCTGACAGAGTAGAGACAGAGTATTATATTTTGAAGCCAAATAGCAATTTAGTTTATTCTGTGTTTGTTTCATTTTCCCAGTTTGTCAAGTAGGAGGTTTTCATTTCTGTAACAATTTGACGAAAGTCATGCGTCCTCCGATACACAACCCAACCGCACTGCTTCTTAACACAGCGCCATCCAACCTGGAAGCCAGCCGCACCAATGTGTCGGAGGAAACACCGTGCACCTGGCAACCTTGGTTAGCACGCCACAGGAGTCACTGGTGCGGCCGGTTACGACAGAGCCTGTGCGCGAACCCAGAGTCTCTGGTGGCACAGCTGTCGCTGCAGTACAGCGCCCTTAACCACTGCGCCACCCGGGAGGCCGGGTTCGGGTCATCATTTTACCAGCTGCTCTCTCTCTCTCTCGCTCTTTCTCTCTCCCTCCCTCTCCATAGCGGTGTGTATGTGGGAGATCCTGAGTCGAGGGCAGCAGCCTTTCTTCTGGTTGGAGAACCGTGACGTCATCATTCAGCTGGAGCAAGGCATCAGACTACCCAAACCTGACGACTGCCCTCCTGCGCTCTACTCCCTCATGACACGCTGCTGGTCCTACAACCCCCGCGAGAGACCCTCTTTCACAGAGCTGGTCGTTAAGATCAGGTACTGACTGCCATTGGCCTGGCTTGGCTATGTTCTGACATCTGATTTGAATATGGTCGTGGTTGTTGTTAAACCACAAACAACTTTGCCAATATGTACTTTTTCTTTTCACAGTGACGTCCATCAGATGGAGAAGGAGCAGGAGGCAGAGCGAGAGAGGGACAGAAAACGCCCCATCATGTTCTTTGACACCAAGTTCAAATTCAACGAGCCTCCTCCTAAGGTAGTGTCCTATCTTCTTGATGACAAACACACACACACACACACACACACACACAGTCTTATACAGTTAGCCTTGTGGGGACACAATTCAGTCCCATTCAAAATCCTATTTTCACTAACCCCTAACCTTAACCGAAAATCTAACCTTCACTTTAATCCTAACCCGAGCTCTTAACCCTAAAACTAAACCTAGCTCCTAACCCTAACCCTTAACGTAATTCTAATTCTAACACTAATTCTAACCTTAACCCTAAACCCCCTAGAAATAGCAGTTGACCTTGTGGGGACTAATAAAATTTCCCCAGTTGGTCAAATTTTTGTTTGTTAAACACGTCCACACACACACACACACACACACACACCTACCTTCAGCATCATTGTTTTTTGTCATGGCGTTGTTAGAATTAGCAAATAAGTTACTCAACGTTTCTGTCCCTGTGTTTCTAGCCCTCCAGGATGAAACCTGGGGGTCGTTTTGGTAACAATATTGGCCTGCACGTTCAGCTGAATGAGGCCCTGTGTGCCAGCTCTCCAGACCTGGTCAGTCCCTGTGAATACACCACTGTTGTAGATTCTAGGAGCAACACAGTGGTCGTGCCCACGATGTCTCCACGACGATGCAGCATGGGGGTGAGACTCTAGTTCTCTAGTTCTAGTCTACTTCCTTCTAGACTCTAGTTCTCTAGTTCTAGTCTACTTCCTTCTAGACACTAGTTCTCTAGTTCTAGTCAACGTCCTTCTAGTTCTCTAGTTCTAGTCTACTTCCTTCTAGACTCTAGTTCTCTAGTTCTAGTCTACTTCCTTCTAGACTCTAGTTTTCTAGTTCTAGTCTACTTCCTTCTAGACTCTAGTTCTCTAGTTCTAGTCTACTTCCTTCTAGACTCTAGTTCTCTAGTTCTAGTCTACTTCCTTCTAGACACTAGTTCTCTAGTTCTAGTCAACGTCCTTCTAGTTCTCTAGTTCTAGTCTACTTCCTTCTAGACTCTAGTTCTCTAGTTCTAGTCTACTTCCTTCTAGACTCTAGTTTTCTAGTTCTAGTCTACTTCCTTCTAGACTCTAGTTCTCTAGTTCTAGTCTACTTCCTTCTAGACTCTAGTTCTCTAGTTCTAGTCTACTTCCTTCTAGACTCTAGTTCTCTAGTTCTAGTCTACTTCCTTCTAGACTCTAGTTCTCTAGTTCTAGTCTACTTCCTTCTAAACTCTAGTTCTCTAGTTCTAGTCTACTTCCTTCTAAACTCTAGTTCTCTAGTTCTAGTCTACTTCCTTCTAGACTCTAGTTTTCTAGTTCTAGTCTACTTCCTTCTAGACTCTAGTTCTCTAGTTCTAGTCTACTTCCTTCTAGACTCTAGTTCTCTAGTTCTAGTCTACTTCCTTCTAGACTCTAGTTCTCTAGTTCTAGTCTACTTCCTTCTAGACTCTAGTTCTCTAGTTCTAGTCTACTTCCTTCTAGACTCTAGTTCTCTAGTTCTAGTCTACTTCCTTCTAGACTCTAGTTCTCTAGTTCTAGTCTACTTCCTTCTAGACTCTAGTTCTCTAGTTCTAGTCTACTTCCTTCTAGACACTAGTTCTCTAGTTCTAGTCTACTTCCTTCTAGACTCTAGTTCTCTAGTTCTAGTCTACTTCCTTCTAGACTCTAGTTCTCTAGTTCTAGTCTACTTCCTTCTAGACTCTAGTTCTCTAGTTCTAGTCTACTTCCTTCTAAACTCTAGTTCTCTAGTTCTAGTCTACTTCCTTCTAAACTCTAGTTCTCTAGTTCTAGTCTACTTCCTTCTAAACTCTAGTTCTCTAGTTCTAGTCTACTTCCTTCTAGACTCTGGTTCTCTAGTTCTAGTCTACTTCCTTCTAGACTCTAGTTCTCTAGTTCTAGTCAACTTCCTTCTAGTTCTCTAGTTCTAGTCTACTTCCTTCTAGACTTTAGTTCTCTAGTTCTAGTCTACGTCCTTCTAGACACTAGTTCTCTAGTTCTAGGCTACTTCCTTCTAGACTCTAGTTCTAGTCTACTTCCTTCTAGACTCTAGTTCTCTAGTTCTAGTCTACTTCCTTCTAGACTCTAGTTCTCTAGTTCTAGTCTACTTCCTTCTAGACTCTAGTTCTCTAGTTCTAGTCAACGTCCTTCTAGTTCTCTAGTTCTAGTCTACTTCCTTCTAGACTCTAGTTCTCTAGTTCTAGTCTACTTCCTTCTAGACACTAGTTCTCTAGTTCTAGTCTACTTCCTTCTAGACTTGGGTTACTCTATTTCCACCCTCAGCTGGGTTTAAGGTACCGTAAGCATCTGGTTTTCAGGGATACAGTATCTTCAACCTAGTTTCCCTTTCATTTACTCCTTCTACGTTCGGTCTCGATGACGATCCAGGTCATGTGTCCCGTGCTTGTGTTAAATCCCTGTGTTACTGCTATAAGGCCAACAAGCAAGGCTACTGTATTACTAGCTCTTTACTATATGAATGTGTGTCTCCCGTCCAATAGGAGGGTGAGTTCATTGTGGAGCCGTCCAGTAAGGAGGACGCCCAGCGGTTGTGGCAGATGGAGAGAGAGCGTATGCAGGAGACGATGAGACAACAGAAACAACAGATGATGGAGGACAACAAGTGGCTGACCAAGGAGGAGAGACTCCTGGTGGGGAATATAACTTCAACCTTTACCCCCCCCTAGACCTAGCAACACGCCCTAGCGACCACCCTAGCAACAAGTGGCTGACCAAGGAGAGACTCCTGGTGGGGAATACATCTTTGACCTTTACCCCCATAGACCTAGCAACACGCCCTAGCAACCGCCCTAGCAACAAGTGGCTGACCAAGGAGAGACTCCTGGTGGGGAATACACCTTTGACCTTTACCCCCCCCCCCCTAGACCTAGCAACCCGCCCTAGCAACCACCCTAACAACAAGTGGCTGACCAAGGAGTAATGATTCCTGGTGGGGAATACACCTTTGACCTTTACCCTTCTAAACCTAGCAACCCGCCCTAGCAACCACCCTAACAACAAGTGGCTGACCAAGGAGTAATGATTCCTGGTGGGGAATACACCTTTGACCTTTACCTTTTCTAGACCTAGCAACCCGCCCTAGCAACCACCCTAACAACAAGTGGCTGACCAAGGAGTAATGATTCCTGGTGGGGAATACACCTTTGACCTTTACCTTTTCTAGACCTAGCAACCCGCCCTAGCAACCACCCTAACAGCAAGTGGCTGACCAAGGAGTAATGATTCCTGGTGGGGAATACACCTTTGACCTTTACCCTTCTAAACCTAGCAACCCGCCCTAGCAACCACCCTAACAACAAGTGGCTGACCAAGGAGTAACGATTCCTGGTGGGGAATATAGCTTTGACCTTTACCCCCATAGACCTAGCAAACCCGCCCTAACATCTAGCGCTCTGTACGACCCTGTCCGCCATGACTACCTTCGGTCTACCCTGTCAACCAACCCCCTTTCCACTCTAACCACCAGCCCTGTAACTCTCCCTCTCAGTGGGTCTGTGTTTAATATAACTGTCCCTTTGGGGACTATAAGGTCCGTGGCCAATCGAGGGTCCACGTCCATATAATGTCAAATGAACCTGAACCTACTTGTTCCTTTACAGGATCCCATGAGACACGAGGATGCCACCAGCCCACTGGTATGTGTTTGTATAAAAGTTCATACATGAATATAACATGTTCTAAAGACTTCTACCTGCAGGCTTTAGGTAAAGTGTTACCGCAGCCTGTGTTTTTCTGGTCTGTAATTTACTATTCTGTCTGTTCGTTTACTATTCTGCCTGTTCGTTTACTCATCTCTCTGTTTGTTTACTATTCTGTCTGTTTGTTTACTATTCTGTCTGTTCGTTTACTATTCTGTCTGTTTGTTTACTATTCTGTCTGTTCGTTCACTATTCTGTCTGTTCGTTTACTATTCTGTCTGTTTGTTTACTATTCTGTCTGTTCGTTCACTATTCTGTCTGTTTGTTTACTATTCTGTCTGTTTGTTTACTATTCTGTCTGTTTGTTTACTATTCTGTCTGTTTGTTTACTATTCTGTCTGTTCGTTTACTATTCTGTCTGTTTGTTTACTATTCTGTCTGTTTGTTTACTATTCTGTCTGTTTGTTTACTATTCTGTCTGTTTGTTTACTATTCTGTCTGTTTGTTTACTATTCTGTCTGTTTGTTTACTATTCTGTCTGTTTGTTTACTATTCTGTCTGTTTGTTTACTATTCTGTCTGTTTGTTTACTATTCTGTCTGTTTGTTTACTATTCTGTCTGTTTGTTACTATTCTGTCTGTTCATTTACTCGTCTGTCTATACATGAGATCACAATGAATTGGTAACAAATCCCCAGCTGACTTTCCTGCTGTGCGATATGGAGTTGTAGTAGGTATGATGATTAGTCTGTCAGGTTTCTATAGTTATTCTGCTTTTCTCTCCGTCTATAGTCACCTGAAGCTGAGACTGGACATGGTGAGTGAGTGGTCCTTCACAATATCTAGTCGTATGAAATGGAATTTGATGAAGAGAAACAAAAGTATCATAAACATCCTCCAGTCCTTCTCATACACCCCTCCTTTCTCCCCTTCTATTCTCCTCTGAATATCCCAGCCGCGCCAGACAAGCCCCCACGTCTCACCGCCCCCACAGCCCAGGCCGCCCCCACAGCCCAGGCCGCCCCCACAGCAGAGCTGGACCGGTCAGGTGACCAGGTGTACCAGGCGGTCATGGAGCTGGTCAAGGTGGTGGTGCAGTTAAAGAACGATGTCAACACACTACAGCCTGAACAATACATCAACATAGTGAAGGTAAAGACATGGAAGGTGGAGGTACTCGAGCAGTAGGACCTGAATCAAACACTTCAGCTTGGAGTTACGAGTCCGTTACCTATGTAGCTGCTGTTCTGAGTACCCAGTCCGTTACCTATGTAGCTGCTGTTCTGAGTACCCCGTCCGTTACCTATGTAGCTGCTGTTCTGAGTACCCAGTCCGTTACCTATGTAGCTGCTGTTCTGAGTACCCCGTCCGTTACCTATGTAGCTGCTGTTCTGAGTACCCAGTCCGTTACCTATGTAGCTGCTGTTCTGAGTACCCAGTCCGTTACCTACGTAGCTGCTGTTCTGAGTAACCAGTCCGTTACCTATGTAGCTGCTGTTCTGAGTACCCAGTCCGTTACCTATGTAGCTGCTGTTCTGAGTACCCAGTCTGTTACCTATGTAGCTGCCGTGCTGAGTACCCAGTCCATTACCTATGTAGTTGCTGTTCTGAGTACCCAGTCCGTTACCTATGTAGCTGCTGTTCTGAGTACCCAGTCCGTTACCTATGTAGCTGCTGTTCTGAGTACCCAGTCCGTTACCTATGTAGCTGCCGTGCTGAGTACCCAGTCCGTTACCTACGTAGCTGCTGTTCTGAGTACCCAGTCCGTTACCTATGTAGCTGCTGTTCTGAGTACCCAGTCCGTTACCTATGTAGCTGCTGTTCTGAGTACCCAGTCCGTTACCTATGTAGCTGCTGTTCTGAGTACCCAGTCCGTTACCTATGTAGCTGCTGTTCTGAGTACCCAGTCCGTTACCTATGTAGCTGTCGTGCTGAGTACCCAGTCCGTTACCTATGTAGCTGCTGTTCTGAGTACCTATTCTCCTCGATCACCTTTGTCCTGTCACTGGTGTAGCCTTCAATGTTGTACACATAACTGTTCAAACTATTGAGCTGATTTTTCCACAAAATCATAATCGACATGTTCGTACCTGCTATTGTTGTCAGTATTGCAAACATAAAGCACGACACAAACAGGCATCTGGCTTGTGCAACTGCACTATATCCGTTACAACAGAGACAGACAGACAGACAGGCAGACAGGCAGACAGAGACAGACAGGCAGACAGAGACAGACAGACAGAGACAGACAGACAGAGACAGACAGGCAGACAGACAGGCAGACAGAGACAGGCAGACAGACAGACAGACAGACAGGCAGACAGACAGACAGACAGGCAGACAGACAGAGACAGACAGACAGAGACAGACAGACAGAGACAGACAGACAGAGACAGACAGACAGAGACAGACAGACAGAGACAGACAGACAGAGACAGACAGACAGACAGAGACAGACAGACAGAGACAGACAGACAGAGACAGACAGACAGAGACAGACAGACAGACAGAGAGTTAAAAGTCATAGCTGTTTTTTGGAACGTCGGTTCAAATCCCGCAGGGTTTTTATTTAATCTGTTCAGAAACATGAGGCAGAGACATAGGTTACATCATGAAGGGCGGGGGCAGCTAGAATAATGAATGTGTGTAAAATAACACATGGGCAGAACGGGACCCGGATCCTTAGCTTTAAGAAAGAGGTTTCCGGAGGGGCGGGGCTTGTATCCGTAGCAACAGCTCGACTTGACTTGCCGGGACATATTTTATTGATTTAATGACTCTCTCTCTCCCTAGTCTGTAGGGTTGACCTTGCGGAGTCTGATCCACAGTGTGGATGATATTCTACCTACCCTGCATGAATCCATCAGGACAGAGGTACAGTAACAACCCTCTTATCTCACACCTCTCCAATATTTGTATTTTACCTTTTTATTTAACTAAGAACAAAAACTAAGAACAAATTATTATTATTATTTACAATGACTGCCTAGGAACAGTGGGTTAACTGCCTGTTCAGGGGGCAGAACGACAGATTTTTTTTACCTTGTCAGCTCGGGGATTCGATTTTGCAACCTTTCGGTTACTAGTCCAACGCTCTGACCACTAGGCTTACCCTGCCGATATCCCCAGGCCCTCGACGGCACATCCTCAGTCTCTCAATCCCTCTATTCTCTTGTTCTACTGAGATGTTGGCTTTAGAAACCATGAGAAAGGAGATGACTAAAAGAGAAAACCGACTAGTACGCAGACCACCATTACCTTAACTCTCTCTCTCCTCCCACCCTGGTCAGATCGAGGGCACCCAGAAGCTGTTGAACAACGACATGTCAGAGTTGATCAGTAAGATGCGTCTGGCCCAGCAGAACGCCGTCACCTCGCTGAAGGAAGAGTGTAAGAAACAGATGCTGACTGCAGCACACAACCTGGCCATGGATGGGAAGAACCTTCTGGATGCTGTGGACCAGGCCAGGGTCAGGGGCAACCTGGCCAAGCCCAAACCGGGAGACCCCATAGTGGGGGTGGCATCAATATGACTGGCATCAATATAACTGGCATCAATATGACTGGCATCAATATGACTGGCATCAATATAACTGGCATCAATATGACTGGCATCAATATGACTGGCATCAATATGACTGGCATCAGTATGACTGGCATCAATATGACTGGCATCAATATGACTGGCATCAATATAACTGGCATCAGTATGACTGGCATCAGTATGACTGGCATCAATATGACTGGCATCAATATGACTGGCATCAATATGACTGGCATCAATATGACTGGCATCAATATGACTGGCATCAATATGACTGGCATCAATATAACTGGCATCAATATGACTGGCATCAATATGACTGGCATCAATATGACTGGCATCAGTATGACTGGCATCAATATGACTGGCATCAATATGACTGGCATCAATATGACTGGCATCAATATGACTGGCATCAGTATGACTGGCATCAATATGACTGGCATCAGTATGACTGGCATCAATATGACTGGCATCAATATGACTGGCATCAGTATGACTGGCATCAATATGACTGGCATCAATATGACTGGCATCAATATGACTGGCATCAGTATGACTGGCATCAATATGACTGGCATCAATATGACTGGCATCAATATGACTGGCATCAATATGACTGGCATCAATATGACTGGCATCAATATGACTGGCATCAATATGACTGGCATCAATATGACTGGCATCAATATGACTGGCATCAATATGACTGGCATCAGTGTGACTAAAAATGTAATGTCAGGATTCAAATGGACAGAAAAGAGGACTTCCTTGTGTGATATTTGTTTATCATCTCAGTGCTTTAAATTAAAGACATGCTCTGGAACTTTGGCCACGACTAAGTGTTTTTTTTAAATCTCCCTCTTTGGGCTGGATGTGTCAATGTGTAGTTCATACATGCATCATCTATGAATTACTGTTTAACGTCAATTAGCCACGAAATCCCTTGTTTGAAAGCGACTGTTTCCTTGAAGCTGTGCCGCTGTCATTTTGCCTACATTTCCCAACACGATGAAAATAAAACCTAACATAACTCAAACGGAAAGCATTTGCATTTCTGCGCAGCCCCCTAGCAATAACAGTTATAGCCAATGAGCTAGTCCCTCACATTTTACTGACAGCTAGCAAGACGCCTGCTGAGAGAGAGAGAGAGAGAGAGAGAGAGAGAGAGAGAACGCAATTTACAGGGACCACTTTAGGCTCGTAAAGCGCTACTTCAGAACTACTGGCTAAAACGTATAGGATCGTATCGGTCAATCTCTTTTAAGAAAATCATTTTTTTTTTTTAAATAGTCACATTCTCTCTGTCTGCTTAGGTATAACGGAGAATTTACTTGCAGGTTATCTTCCTGCGGTTCTTCCCAGTAATGCTGGCCAGATCAAGAAAATAGTTTTAGTGTGACCAATTCTTTTTTATATTTAGTATATTTTTTATTTTATGGAATGTGTGAATTTGTTTCTAGACGTTTGACTTGATGGATGTACTACTACTTCTCATTACCTTTTTTTTTTTTCAAATCACAATTTTTATAACCGGTTTTATTGTAGATTAATTTCAACTGTGATATAGTGTTGTACTTTGGAAAGGAAAGCATATGCTTTCTGTGCAATTATACAGGATGTAGGAACGTTTATGAAAGCCATGTTTATTCCTATTCATTCCCCCAAAACAGCCGTTTCTATTTATACAGTCTTTACTACACAGCTACACATTGTTAAAGAATATGCTTTATAATGTTATGGCTGAGTGAGTGAGTGAGTGAGTGAGTGAGTGAGTGAGTGAGTGAGTGAGTGAGTGAGTGAGTGAGTGGGTGTGAGAGAAGTAGTACAAACTGATTCAGAGTTCATACTAAGAAGTTAGTCTTCTTTCTGCCCCTTACTTCCTTGAAAACAGCCAAGTAAATCTTATTGGATAGAATTTACCCACAAGTCATTGCTTCTCCAATATGAAGCAGGGCATTTAGGGGATTCTATTAATGACCCGGGTTGAACCGGGTTGAGCCGGGTTAGCGTTGATGGAACCATGTGGAACATGGCTGCCTCCCGGGCTCAAAACAAAACAGAAGTTCCGTGGGTTCAGCACGTGGGTTCAGCACGTGGGTTCAGCACGTGTTGTAGGAGTCTGTGTTTTCACATGCAAAAGGGACTTCTTTTAATAACAAAAAGGCTTTACATCAGCCTTCCCAATGAAAACTAGTTTGAAAATTCAAACATATATATTTGATGTAAAAGATATGTTTCCTGGACGATGCACCGTGCTGCCTTGTTGACAACATGACCGAGCGGCGCAGGTTACTGTGGGACGGCGCTCCTCTCTCACCACGCCACGTCCGGGGGACTTAATGCATCTCCCTTATCGGTAGTCATCCTACTAACTTAGTGACGGTCCTTCATCTGTCTCCTCTCCTACCACCGGCCTGTCACTGTAGTGCCAGTCCCATGGTACTCCGCTCCGTGGGCGGGTATCACAGACACCCCAAGGTCCTAGATCATGCCGGCCAACCAGGGAGGAAGGAAGAGACCGATGGTACCCAGCAGACACACAATGATAAACATCCACAGGAAGATACGGTCGATCACCATGGCAACGTACTTCCAGTCTTCCTTCACCTGAATGGAGAGACACACTTTTAAAAAAAACTTTTTAGTCAACTAAAGAAGGTGAAACAACCTAACCTAACATACGGAAATAGCAGCTATCTGCAATATGAGTGTTACTCGTGCTGACAGTTTAGTTGTCATAACCACTCACACTAAAGTCAGCGTCCTCTGCCCTCAGGTGGTCTGCGATGTAGTGCAGCCCCTCCAGAGCCCGTATAACGCTGGGAGACAGAGGGAACTCTACCCCTCTAGACTCTGACACCAAGTTATCTATCTTATCCGGTCGCTGGGTGGCGTTAACCCTTCTATTCACCCCTCTTCCTCCTCCTCCCCTGTCCAGGCGGTTCTGGGGCTGCCCTGCCCCTGGGGGTGGGTGGTTCTGCTGGGGTGGAGGAGTGGCGCCCGGGGGTCTGGGTGACGGAGGGCGGAAGGAGAAGTACGAGGTCAAAGCCCCCAGCTCCAGGTCCTCATAACAGGGCGTCCGTCTCTGGGGATCCTCCGTGGTCCCACCTCCTCCATCCCGAAGCCAGCTGGCTGAGGTGCTGAGGCAGGGAGGACGGACTAGGCCTGAATGAAGGAATTAATTCATTAATTGATCATTGGATTTGATACATTTAAACTACATATAAAGTTGCCTCGGTCATGGGACAACAAAACATATATAGAGGGCCAGTTTCCCGGACACATGTTTGTGCCTGGTTTAGGACTAAGAAGCACTTTCAGTAGAAAATCACCATTAAAGAATGGTTAATAGTTCTGGAACCAGGCTTTACCTGTTGTCCTGGAAACCGGCCCTAAAAATCACAGTCTACCAACGTGTTGTTCATGGTCCTGTTATTACCACCTGGTAGTCTTGTGGTGATGGTCCGTCCCTGGTGCCGTGCCACTGCTGCCCCCTGCTGGAGCAACAACAACCTGCGTCTCCGTCCGTCCGGCGCGGGCCGCCTCATGAACAGCCACCTCGGGATCAGGTCCAGGAAGACAGAGTGGACCCAGCGAGGCATCTTATGGGTCCCCGGGGAGCGGTGGTGGACGTTGAGGACAAACACGGTGATGACGATGGAGAGAGTGACGAAGATCATGGTGAAGAGGAGATACTCTCCAATCAGAGGGATGACCAGGGAGGTGGAAGGGATGATCTCCGTGATGAGGAGCAGGAAGACGGTGAGGGAGAGGAGGACGGAGATACACAGAGTGATCTTCTCCCCACAGTCTGGAACAAGAAGGAGGAAGAGGGGGAGGAGGAGGATAAGGAAGGAGAGGAGAAGAACGAGTAGGAAGAGGACGAGGGGGAAGAGGAGGAGGAGGTTCAAGAGGAGGGTGGAGAGAAGGAAGATGAGGACGGAGAGGAGGGGGAAGAGGAGGAACAGGAGGGAGAGGAGGAAGGAGAGGGGAAAGAGGAAGAAGAGGATGTGGGGGAAGACGAGGAAGAGGGAGAGGAGGAACAGGAGGGGGAGGAGGAAGGAGAGGATGTGGGGGAAGACGAGGAGGAGGAACAGGAGGGGGAGGAGTAAGGAGAGGGGGAAGAGGAAGAAGAGGATGTGGGGGAAGACGAGGAGGGAGAGGAGGAGGGGGGATGGGAAAAATAATTTTTGGTCCATCTTGCAGAGAACGGAAATTTATTTTTACACACAACCCAACCCCCCAAAACACACACACACGCATGCACGCACGCACACACACACAAACACGCACGCGCACGCACACACACAAACACGCACACACACACACACACACACACGTACGCACACCCCAAAAGGTTGGAAGCAACAAGTAAGCTACAATGCAATAGCCCTGGAACAGTTGTTAGGTGCCTTACTCAAGGGCACAATAGCAGGAGAGGGTATTTAGGATGACACCTCACTCTACACCAGATTTTCCCATCAGAGCTGGGGACGTTAGCTGGTAAGCAGTGGGGGTATTAGCTAAAATGTCAGAAATTCTATTTACACACCAGTGTTCTACCAAAACTAAACTGTTTCCAGAACCAAATTAAGTAGCTGGACAGTAGCTGGTTCTGGGTATTGAGGAATAGGTCACTACCGGCCTACAGAAACAACACGCACACACATTCACACACACATTCACACACATTCACACACATATGTCAGCAACACTGGTCCTTCTGCTCAGACCACTTCTGTTTTTCTGGGGCAGAGAGGGAAATGGTTGTAAGTTGTCTTTCAGTTTCACCACAGAATCTCAACAAAAGGAACAGAGTAATTTCCCACGTTTTTTTGTTTTTGTAACTTAACAACATACAGCTTTGTTACCATGGCAAAGATAGTCTATACTAGGGCTGTTGTGGTAACTGTATTACCGCCACACCGACGGTCACGAGGCATGAAGGCAGTCAAATTCCACGTGACCGTTTAGTCACGGTAATTAGGCTTCTCCAAGCTCTGATGCTACTGATGATCATTAGTAGCCTACCAAACTTGCCAACTGCCTGGTACTCAGCACTCTATTGTCCCTCGAATCACTCTGACATCAATGCAAATGTAATCGAAAATCTAATCAAACATTTCATGCGAGCCCATGAGCTCATGTTGCACAACATTTCTATAGGCTAAGCAATTGCACGAGTGATGGCCTCTATTAAAAAGAGGAGGATCCCATCAGCTTTCTATAGGCTAGGCCTACTATATTTATTTCTCAACTTTCCTAATATAAAGCACATTGCTTATATTTACAACAGGAGTATAGCCTACCTGGCTGGCATTAAAATGAACCAAGGGAAAAGTGTGCTCCATTCACTATTTAACTGCATAAATGACATGTATTTTTTCACGCTGACCCTGTTTCCAGACAGGTGCATGATAATGGTCCATTCTAAATCAAAACAAATTTCACACGTACAGTACCAGTCAAAAGTTTTAGAACACCTGCTCATTCAAAGGTTTTTCTTCATTTGTACTGTTTTCTACTTTTTAGAATAATAGTGAAGACATCCAAACTATGAAATAACACATATGTAGTAACTAAAAAAGTGTTAAACAAATCAAAATATATTTTATATTTTTGAGATTCTTCAAAGTAGCCAGCCTTTGCCTTGATGACAGCTTTGCACGCTCCAGGGAATCTGGCCACAATACGGACGCAGTGTACTGATCAAATCCTGATCAAACATGTTGATCCGATGACGACAACTACATGTTAATGCAAGGTGTAACCACGGGCATCTCTGACTGTGACTCTCCAGAGGGAGGACAACAACAGGAAGTGGAGGTGTCAGGAGACTGAGAGGAGAGAAGTGAAGACCTTCCTTGACTTCCACACAACATTCTCAGGTAGACATTATCATAGTTATTTCCCATTTCATCAACAATTAATCAATCTGCCACGCTAGTACACTGTAGAAATAGAAACTGTTTTCAAATGGGAAGTGTTGAATTTGTACTTTTTACTGTAGTTTTGAGTCCATCAGGGTCCCTCGGAACACCCCTGATGGTTGGAGTTTTATTTTATTTTACACAACAACAATGCAGTGTCCGACATATAATGGGATTACTGTTCATTTCAGAGAGGTTAGCACCCTCTAGTGGTGGTAGTCATGCTAGTCCCACAATAACATTGTACTCATCATAGATAGTCAATTATTGAGAATCAGCATTTAACTGTGAGAGTACATAAGTCTTTTCACGGTTTGTCCCTTTATCCACTAAAATTATACTTTTTGACTAATTGTTAGTTGTCTGTGTTCCAGACGAGGCTGGTGAGGGGAGGTCGGCCCGTAATAACGTCTGAAATGGAATGGTGTCAACGTGGATACCACGGGTTTGATGCCATTCCATTGATTCCGTTCTGGACATTACTATAAGCCCATCCTTCCATTTATAAGTGCCACCAGCCACCGCTGGTATTCACCCATCTTTTAATGTGACCAACGTCCCTCTGTGATGCAAAATACCATTCTGTCCCTTATGTGTGCTGTAGTTTTGTTCTCTTATTGATCGAGTAAAAGAGGATATAAATGTTTTTACAATTGATGTTCATCTACGGTCGCTAGTGAACACACCCCTTTGCATGTTTTTTTTCTTACATTTCTCTGCTTTAAAATTATATTGAAAAAAAAAAGTGATTAAGTTCGATTTTCTTTTTCCCTTACAGATCGACACAACATTTTCAAA
Organism: Oncorhynchus mykiss; assembly: GCF_057628025.1. Lineage (NCBI taxonomy): Eukaryota > Metazoa > Chordata > Actinopteri > Salmoniformes > Salmonidae > Oncorhynchus > Oncorhynchus mykiss. The sequence goes on from NC_143025.1 coordinate 91,123,983, forward strand.
GTGAAAAGAAAAATTCTACATGATGGGTTCTATTCAATCAGATCCACTTTAGCTGACATCCGCATAGTGGTTCCCTGCATTATACTTAAAGCGGACATTGCCATTGGCTGCACGGAGTCTCATTAACATAAACCCATTCAGCCTTGTTTACAAATTAGAACAGTGGAATTTTGAGATGTAATCTACACCTCAATTAGGATGACTGAAAGCCTTATTATTTTGATGAATGATATTTTTAAATTTGAGTGTAAAAAAAAAATTATATGTAGCCTACACGTTCTTGTTCTGAACTTCTAACGTGAGTCGGGCGGATGTGGCGGATGTGGCTTCATGATCACAATAAGCAGCTGCTCACTGTCCTACACGGTTCCACCTCCAACACCGCCAAAACATCTGCTATATGCTGGGGGATCTGCTATCGTCGGTTAACGCTTGAATCTGATTGAATCTAGGCCCTAGATTTGTGGGTGTGTTTTTCACAGTGTGTCTTAGGAATTAACATTTGTGGGTGTGTTTTTCACAGTGTGTCTTAGGAATTAACATTTGTGGGTGTGTTTTTCACAGTGTGTCTTAGGAATTAACATTTGTGGGTGTTTTTCACAGTGTGTCTTAGGAATTAACATTTGTGTAATTGTCCCACAGAAAATTACAACTTTATGCCAGGGTTAGATTTTCTTTTAGATTAATTTTATTATCTAGATCCTAACGAATTGACCAGTCCCTGCTGGTGACAAGCATACCCATAACATGATGCTGCCACCACAATATTTAAAAATACAGAAAGGATTGACAACATTGCATTCACTCCACATTACTGTATGACAAAGTGAAAAGAAGGAAAACTGTGTTAATTAAAAAATCTGTTTGCAACAAGGCTGTTAAGTAATACTGCAAGACAACAGGGCAAAGCAGTTCCAATACAACGCAACACAGAGTGAAACCCTCTGCATTTTTAAGTATTTTGGAAGCATCATGTTATGGGTATGTTTGTCATCGGACTGGTGAGTTTGTCAGGATCCAAATAAACATAAAAGGAGCAAAAGCCCACAATTTAAAAAAATTTTTTTTAATGAAAATCCGCCTGTCTTCTGAAAACCCAACCCTTTGGTAGAGTTGTATTTTTCAACAAGACAATTACACAAATATTAATGCCAAGTGGTGTTAACTATTCCTGAGTGGTCAATCTTCATTCCTGACTAAAATGGGCTTGAAAAAAATCAGAGACAATGGTTTAATATTCCTGTCCATCAATGATTCCCAACCACATTTACTGAGTTTGAGCAGTTTTGACAAAAACAATGGATATGTTGCCCTAAGTGTTGTGCAAAGTTGGCAGAATCTTCATCGTACATGATTCACGGCTGTAAGGTGCTTCCCCCAATTATTAACTCTGAGGTGTGGAGATATATGGAAACATATATGGAGGCTTAAATATCCTGACCTAGTGAGAAATACATGGGGGAGGCTCAATCAAGCAAGTCGTCTTGACAACTTATGTCATCCTCGCTGGCATCAAAAGTAAAAAAAGAAAATGTCACATCTGCTCCTGCTACGCCCTCTGGTGGTCATCCGGTGTCTCCTTGACCTACAGTTCTTTCCCTGTTCTCTCTCTCCCTCTCTCTCTCTGTGATTGTTTCTGGTGTCCTTTGACAGCTCTTTGGTCTTGGCCATAGTGGAGTTTGGAGTGTGACTGTTTGAGGTTGTGGACAGGTGTCTTTTATACTGATAACAAGTTCAAACAGGTGCCATTAATACAGGTAACGAGTGGAGGACAGAGGAGCCTCTTAAAGAAGAAGTTACAGGTCTGTGAGAGCCAGAAATGTTGCTTGTTTGTAGGTGACCAAATACTTATTTTCCACCATAATTTGCAAATAAATTCATAAAAAATCCTACAATGTGATTTTCTGGATTTTTTTCCCCTCATTTGGTCTGTCATAGTTTAAGTGTAGCTATGATGAAAATTACAGGCCTCTCTCATCTTTTTTAAGTGGGAGAACTTGCACAATTGGTGGCTGACTAAATACTTTTTTTGCCCCACTGTACATATACATATGAGATGAGTAATGTAGGGTATGTAAACATTATATTAAGTAGCATTGTTTAAAGTGGCTAGTGATATAATTTCCATCAATTTCCATCAATTCCCATTACGTATTAAAGTGGCTGGAGTTGAGTCAGTGTGTCGACAGCAGCCACTCAATGTTAGTGGTGGCTGTTTAACAGTCTGATGGCCTTGAGATAGAAGCTCCAACCTCACTCTACACTCCTGGTTTTTGCAACTCATCTGAGCTACCCCGGTTTCTGCACTCCCCATTTCTCTGTGTTAAACAAACATTTTTGTGCATTCATCCCGGCTTCCTCTTCTGAGTCCGCTCTTGGGTTACCCCCCTTCGCTCATCGTAACAAAAAAAAAGAGTTGATAGGGGACAGAATGCGGTCGGACCATCAAATAATTTGGCACATACATTACTCTTACAGAATTTTCACGTGGGCGAGGATATTGGAAATTTAATCAAAGCCTATTGGATGACAACTTGTTTTTTAACCAGGACAGAATCATTTATAACTGAATTGTTCCGACATAACAGAGGTACAGCAGATCCCCTTATTGTATGGGACACTTTTAAATGTGCCTTTTTTAGAGGCCATGGAATTCAACACTCATCTTTAAAACAGAAGTAATTTAAGTTAAAAGAGTTCATATTAACAAAAGGAAATAGAGGAACTAACATTACAGATACAGCGAGGGAAATAACTATTTGATCCCCTGCTGATTTTGTACGTTTGCCCACTGACAAAGAAATGATCCGTCTATAATTTTAATGGTTTATTTGAACAGTGAGAGACAGAATAACAACAACACGAATCCAGAAAAATGCTTGTCAAAAATGTTATACATTTATTAGCATTTTAATGAGGGAAATAAGTATTTCCCTATCTTTAAAATAAGCCATAGAAAGTTGGTTGCAATTTAATCTACCAGAAAATACAGAATAAATATTATGGTTTAATTCAAATATACAAATTTATGTATTTTTTTAAAACTATTTTATAAAAGTATAATATTTGTAACTGATATCATAAATAGGATAAATATTTTTCAATTAAATGTTTAAAAAGGTTATAAGTTTAGTGAATGATATCATAAATATGGAGTTATGTCACACGCAGCTAACAAAAACATATGGAAATGTCTGCTCTACCCAAAATTACAACCAACTAATTGCAGCATTACCGCAAAAATGGAAGAGGCAAGTAGAATGGGCGAGAAAGTAAGGAACTTAATTAATTAAAGACCAAAATTGGTTAAAGAAAATTGTGATGTTTAAAAAGGTACACCAGATTAATTTAAGGACCAAAACATTGACAGCAGATTTTCGATGGTTTATGGTTTATATGAACTAATACACAAAACAATGCTGGATTCAAAACTTTGAGTTTTTTAAATTTAAATTATTATTCAGAATTCTTGCAACCAAAAGAATGTATATATGGGGAATACAACCTTCCCGCCTTTGCAGATTTTGCTGTGATAGGATATTTTATTTTGGTATTGTCCATATGTAGCTTGTTTTTGGTCAGAAGTTCAGGAATGGATGAAGAATTGCAACATTTACCTGGAGCTAACTCTGCAGATAGCACTGCTGGGGGATTTAAAAAATCATAGTGAATCGATTAATAATATAATAATACTCTTAGCTAAATTGTTATCTTTAATTTACAATCTGTAGAATCAATGAGAATAGAAAGGATCCGAACTTTTGTGAGAAAGAATAAGAACACAAAACAACTCTGGAGGTGTGAGGACATACGCAACCAAGACATCTTGGTTTTTATTTGTAATTAATTAGGGAACATTTTCTAGACATTTCTTTTCACTTTGAAAATGTGGAGTAGAGTAGATCACTAGGGAAAGAAATCCAATGTAATGGATTGTTGGATGTAATTTAAAGGCATCAAAATGTGAAGACTGTGCAAGGGGTGTGTAGACTTTCGTTAGGCACCGAATAAAAGTGCATAGTGTTTTGTAAGATGTAATAATAAATATTTTTTTTTACATATGCCCTTTTCTTCTTGCATGTATTATAGATAAATACATTTATTAAGCCATATTTGGTTGATGAAAGACAAGTTTGGCTTTTAATTTGTGAATCAAGTCAGCATAAGAGAAATTCTTTTTTTTATTTTTTATTAAATACTTTTTTACTGAAGCAGATTGAAAATAAGCTTAATGCTCTTTCAATATTTGTTACTGAATTTTACTGAACTTTACTGAACTGTTACTAACATAAACTATGTTTAAACTAACATAAACTAATACGTAGGCAATATGTATGTCAAAAATCTTAGTTGTAACAACCTGTAATGTTCCAAAACCTCCACTAGATGGGGATGTTGGCTACATTCTGAATTGTTCAAGTGACAGTATTTCTCCCGTCTCTCTCTTTGCCCCAACCAAGGCTCAAACCAGGGACCCTCTGAACACATCGACAACAGTCACCCATGAAGCATCGTTACCTATCGGTCCACAAAAGCCAAGCATCTTGGAGATGTCGTGGGAATTAACTTACACACATTTGATAAACATAAAACATCTTACATATGTTACCAACAAATTCTGATTATCCCACGGCAGAGAGCAAGTGAAATGACGACTACTTCAAAAGGTCTGAGCGAGTGAAGTCACTGACTGAAATGCTACTAGAGTCACCCTTAACAAGCTAGCTGTGTCACACTGTTACTTTCAGAAAAATTCAGAGATTCCCTCTGTTAGCCTACTTACCTGAGGAGAGATAGAAGACTAGGACCAACCTGAAGGGGAGATAGAAGACTAGGAATCTACCTGAGGGGAGATAGAAGACTAGGAATCTACCTGAGGGGAGATAGAAGACTAGGATCTACCTGAGGGGAGATAGAAGACTAGGAATCTACCTGAGGGGAGATAGAAGACTAGGACCAACCTGAAGGGGAGATAGAAGACTAGGAATCTACCTGAGGGGAGATAGAAGACTAGGAATCTACCTGAGGGGAGATAGAAGACTAGGACCTACCTGAAGGGAGATAGAAGACTAGGACCAACCTGAAGGGGAGATAGAAGACTAGGAATCTACCTGAGGGGAGATAGAAGACTAGGAATCTACCTGAGGGGAGATAGAAGACTAGGATCTACCTGAGGGGAGATAGAAGACTAGGAATCTACCTGAGGGGAGATAGAAGACTAGGAATCTACCTGAGGGGAGATAGAAGACTAGGACCAACCTGAAGGGGAGATAGAAGACTAGGAATCTACCTGAGGGGAGATAGAAGACTAGGAATCTACCTGAGGGGAGATAGAAGACTAGGATCTACCTGAGGGGAGAGAGAAGACTAGGAATCTACCTGAGGGGAGATAGAAGACTAGGAATCTACCTGAGGGGAGATAGAAGACTAGGAATCTACCTGAGGGGAGATAGAAGACTAGGACCAACCTGAAGGGGAGATAGAAGACTAGGAATCTACCTCAGGGGAGATAGAAGACTAGGAATCTACCTGAGGGGAGATAGAAGACTAGGATCTACCTGAGGGGAGATAGAAGACTAGGAATCTACCTGAGGGGAGATAGAAGACTAGGAATCTACCTGAGGGGAGATAGAAGACTAGGACCAACCTGAAGGGGAGATAGAAGACTAGGAATCTACCTGAGGGGAGATAGAAGACTAGGAATCTACCTGAGGGGAGATAGAAGACTAGGACCTACCTGAGGGGAGATAGAAGACTAGGAATCTACCTGAGGGGAGATAGAAGACTAGGAATCTACCTGAGGGGAGATAGAAGACTAGGAATCTACCTGAGGGGAGATAGAAGACTAGGAATCTACCTGAGGGGAGATAGAAGACTAGGACCTACCTGAAGGGAGATAGAAGACTAGGAATCTACCAGAGGGGAGATAGAAGACGAGGAATCTACCTGAGGGGAGATAGGAGACTAGGAATCTACCTGAGGGGAGATAGGAGACTAGGAATCTACCTGAGGGGAGATAGAAGACGAGGAATCTACCTGAGGGGAGATAGGAGACTAGGAATCTACCTGAGGGGAGATAGAAGACGAGGAATCTACCTGAGGGGAGATAGAAGACTAGGAATCTATCTGAGGGGAGATAGAAGACGAGGAATCTACCTGAGGGGAGATAGGAGACTAGGAATCTATCTGAGGGGAGATAGAAGACGAGGAATCTACCTGAGGGGAGATAGGAGACTAGGAATCTACCTGAGGGGAGATAGGAGACTAGGAATCTACCTGAGGGGAGATAGAAGACTAGGACCTACCTGAGGGAAGATAGAAGACTAGGACGGTCAGACAGGAGATGAGCAGACAGGGGATGATCAGGTTGATGGTGTAGAAGAGAGGCAGCCGTCTGATGATGAAGAAGTAGGTGATATCAGGGTAGATCTCATGACAGCAGTCGTACTTCTTGGTGTTGTAGGTTCCCACTGCGTTGATGATGGCCCACTCTCCACTCTCCCAGTAGTTGTTCAGATCCACAGTGTTCTAGGGGATAAAGATCAACCGTCCCACTCTATAAAGGCTTCATATGGCATACATAAAAGCTTCATAAGCACTGTGTAGATATAGTTGTTCAGGTCTACTGTATTCTAGGGGATAGAGATACACTTTAATCTCCCGTAGAGGAAAATTGTCACACGCTGCTGGCTCTGATTGGCTCTCAGTGTGGCTTGACAATGACAACAATGGAGTTAGCAAGAGCACAAACAGATCTGGGATCAGGCTAGTGGGCTTGACGATGACAACAATGGAGTTAGCAAGAGCACAAACAGATCTGGGACCAGGCTAGTGCTAATGTAAAAAACGTAAACACATAGACACATAGACAATACGTTACCCATATCATACACACCTTGTACAACACTTGTATAACATTACCTCCTTGACTGACTGACTGACTGACTGGCTGACTGACTGGCTGACTGACTGGCTGACTGGCTGACTGACTGGCTGACTGACTGGCTGACTGACTGACTGACTGATACAATAAATAATTTAGACAAAAATGTGCAATATGCACAAACTTCACTTTTATGCTGATGATGCTGTTATTTATTGCCGTGCCTCATCTCTCACAAAAGCTTCCCAGAACTTGCAAACTGCTTTTTATACTGTTATACTGCCTTTTATACAATGGTACCTTGTGTCAATTGAAGCTTATCCTCGATACTGACAAAACTAAACTAATGGTGTTTTCTAAAGCAAGAAATAGACCTCTGAACCTTTCACCTATTACTACCTGTCAGGGCAATGAGATTGAGACTGTAACCTCATATAAGTATCTTGGAATTTTAATTGATGACGGCCTATGTTTTAAATTGCATATTAAACAACTTACAAAAAAATTGAAGCTGAAATTGGGATTTTATTTTAGGAATACGGCCTGTTTTTCTTTTGAAGCCAGAAGGAGGCTAGTATCAGCTACATTTATGCCTTTACTAGACTATGGCGATATTTTATATATGAATGCTTCCATTCAGTGTTTGAGATCAATGGACACTCTTTACCATGGCACTTTGAGATTTATTTTAAACTGCAAAACCCTTACGCACCACTGCACTTTGTATACCAGGGTTGGCTGGCCTTCTCTAGTCACTCGTAGGCTCAGTCACTGGTATACTTTTATTTACAAAGCCATTTTGGGGTTACTACCTTTTTATTTGCCCATTTTTATTGTTCAGAGATGTGGTGGGTCGTCTCTTCGTTCGCTGGACTTTATCCTGCTAACTGTTCCAAATCTCCAAACTGAATTTGGTAAAAGGGCTTTTATGTCCTCTGCGCCATCATCTTGGAACACCTTACAAAATACTTTGAAACTGGAAGAACTTGTCCCGATTGGTGTTTTTAAATCACTGATGAAGGATTTTGAGGCTGATTCCCTGACCTGTCAATGTTTTTAATTTGCTGTTTTATACTCCTGTGAATTCAATGGTTTTTACTAGATTACTTGTAGTTTTTCATGTTGTCTGTCTCTAATTTTTGTAATGACTTGGTGCTGCCTATCTTGGCCAGGACGCTCTTGAAAAAGAGATTTCAGACCTCAATGAGCCCTTCCTGGTTATAGAAAGGTTTGAAAAATATATATATATAATATAATAATAACAAGATAAAACTCCATACCTCGATTCGTTCCAGGTCAATCTTAGCCTTGTCGTAAGTCCAGGAACCAAACTTCATCTTGCAGTTCTGCTGGTCGAAGGGGAAGAAGGTAACGTCTATAGAGCAGGAGGACTTATAGATGGCCGGGGGAACCCAGCGCACCTTCCCATTGTGGAACAGGTGGGCCTTGGTCATGTGGGTTACGGCGAACTCACCGTCCGCACTGGAGGGAGGAGAGGAGAGCAGAACACAACTCAACAGAAAATAGGTTACTGAAGTAATTGTACACGTGAGTCGGCGTCCTATAGCACGGCTGTGCTGCAGTCGTACGTACGAGTCAATAGCCGAATACCCGTAAATATCATTGGCATAGTTGCCAGGCATGCCCTCTGGTTGTTAGCTCGATTGGCATTGTCAGTTCGTGCAGGTTGCTGTGGGCATGCACAGCCATGGCCACGGGGAGTAGTGGTGCCGCAGCACCACCTGGTGGTGAGATGGTGAAACTGAACGTTTTTATTGATGTAAAATGATCACGGTATTGGGATAAGGGAGAGAAGAAAAAACACATCTGTTTTGCAAGCGGTACGTTCACGATAGGCTCTTGTCTATTCAGCTGTGACCGTTTTGTCGTTGGACACGCTAAATGTACGATAGACAGTTTCGTTTGGAGTTGAGTCGGATCTCCCCATCTCTGTCCCTCTCCCATAGGCGACATTTGAGTTTCCAGGTTTGGTGAAGCTAAATACACCTTTTTAATAAAGTATTCCATGCATCTGCCGTTGCATTTACAGACTCATGTAAGATATCTACTATTCCTAATGGGATAGTCATAATGTAGGCTAATTATATAAAACGCAATCACTGTTGGCAACAAAAAAAGACAGCAGTGTTCAATACATGGCTGAGCACCTGGTGGTGTAGAGTAGGCCTTATGACATGGCTGAGCACCTGGTGGTGTAGAGTAGGCCTTATGACATGGCTGAGCACCTGGTGGTGTAGAGTAGGCCTTATGACATGGCTGAGCACCTGGTGGTGTAGAGTAGGCCTTATGACATGGCTGAGCGCCTGGTGGTGTAGAGTAGGCCTTATGACATGGCTGAGTGCCTGGTGGTGTAGAGTAGGCCTTATGACATGGCTGAGCACCTGGTGGTGTAGAGTAGGCCTTATGACATGGCTGAGCGCCTGGTGGTGTAGAGTAGGCCTTATGACATGGCTAAGCGCCTGGTGGTGTAGAGTAGGCCTTATGACATGGCTGAGCACCTGGTGGTGTAGAGTAGGCCTTATGACATGGCTGAGCGCCTGGTGGTGTAGAGTAGGCCTTATGACATGGTTGAGCGCCTGGTGGTGTAGAGTAGGCCTTATGACATGGCTGAGCGCCTGGTGGTGTAGAGTAGGCCTTATGACATGGCTGAGCACCTGGTGGTGTAGAGTAGGCCTTATGACATGGCTGAGCACCTGGTGGTGTAGAGTAGGCCTTCTGGCATGGCTGAGCACCTGGTGGTGTAGAGTAGACCTTATGACATGGCTGAGCGCCTGGTGGTGTAGAGTAGGCCTTATGACATGGCTGAGCACCTGGTGGTGTAGAGTAGGCCTTATGACATGGCTGAGCGCCTGGTGGTGTAGAGTAGGCCTTATGACATGGCTGAGCGGGGATGTCGGCCAACCAGGGATGTCGGCCAAATGAGCAACATTTACGTCTCCTTAAAAACAGCCTATAAAAAAATTACAAAACACTTTTCCTTGTGTTTCGATGTGTAGCATATGCACAACTTTATATCTAATTGTTTTTATTGTTTTTTTTCCCGTTACGAAAACAATAATTGTCCACCTCATGGTTCAGCTGTCAAGAGATTTGAGCACTAAATGTATCAGGGCATTGCATGCATAGACCTATAGACTTAGGAGTCCACTGTATGATATTAATATGAAATGAATCTAAAAAGGATGAGAAGCTAAGGCGTAGCCCCAGAGAGAGATAGAGAAAGATTCATATAAAGGATGAGAAGCTAAGGCCTAGCCCCAGAGAGAGATAGAGAAAGATTCATAAAAAGGATGAGAAGCTAAGGCCTAGCCCCAGAGAGAGATAGAGAAAGATTCATATAAAGGATGAGAAGCTAAGGCCTTGCTCCAGAGAGAGATAGAGAAAGATTCATATAAAGGATGAGAAGCTAAGGCGTAGCCCCAGAGAGAGATAGAGAAAGATTCATATAAAGGATGAGAAGCTAAGGCGTAGCCCCAGAGAGAGATAGAGAAAGTGTCATGTATTGTCATGTTGTGTCTTGTTTCTGTCCTTTCCCTTCACCCTGTCTCCCTCTGCTGGTCGTTATTAGGTTACCTTTTCTCCCCCTCTTTCCCCCAGCTGTTCCTTGTCTCCTCCTAACTACCTCGTCACCCCTTTTCCCACCTGTTCCCTTTTTCCCTCTGATTAGTCCTCTATATCTCTCTCTGTTTTTGTTCCTGTCTTTGTCGGATTCTTGTTTGTGTTTTTCATGCCTGCAACCTTGTCCTGTCCTGTCGGAATCTGCCGGTCCATCTGAGCCTACCTATGTTTTGTTATTAAAGAAGTTCTGTTTACGTTAATTCGCTTTTGGGTCCTCATTCACGCACCGTAACAGAAGAATCCGACCAAGAATGGACCCAGCGACTTCCCTCTCCACTCAGCCGTCGAGATCCAGGGAGCGATGCTAGGCAGACACGAGCAGGAATTGTCTGCTGCTCGACATGCCGTTGAGACCCTGGCCACCCAAGTCTCCAACCTCACAGAACAGGTTCACCATCTCCGCCTCGATCCACCGGCCACTTCCAGGGCTTTCGAATCTCCGGAGCCCAGAATCAATAACCCGCCGTGTTACTCTGGGGAGCCCACTGAATGCCGCTCGTTCCTCACCCAGTGTGATATTGTGTTTTCTCTCCAGCCCAACACTTACTCCAGGAGCACTGCTCGTGTCGCCTACGTCATATCTCTCCTTACTGGACGGGCTCGTGAGTGGGGCACGGCAATCTGGGAGGCAAGGGCTGAGTGTACTAACCAGTATCAGGACTTTAAGGAGGAGATGATACGGGTTTTTGATCAATCTGTTTTTGGGGAGGAGGCTTCCAGGGCCCTGTCTTCCCTATGTCAAGGTAATCGATCCATAACAGACTACTCTATTGAGTTTCGCACTCTTGCTGCCTCCAGTGGCTGGAACGAGCCGGCTTTGCTCGCTCGTTTTCTGGAGGGTCTCCGCGCAGAGGTAAAGGATGAGATTCTCTCCCGGGAGGTTCCTTCCAGCGTGGATTCCTTGATTGAACTCGCTATTCGCATTGAGCGACGGGTTGATCTTCGTCACCGAGCTCGTGGAAAGGAGCTCGCGTTCTCCGTTGCCCCCCTCTCCGCATCACTACCATCTTCCTCTGCCGGCTCGGGTGCTGAGCCTATGCAGCTGGGAGGTATCCGCATCTCGACTAAGGAGAGGGAACGGAGAATCACCAACCGCCTCTGTCTCTATTGCGGTTCTGCTGGTCATTTTGTCACTTCATGTCCAGTAAAAGCCAGAGCTCATCAGTAAGCGGAGGGCTACTGGTGAGCGCTACTACTCCTGTCTCTCCTTCAAGATCCTGCACTACCTTGTCGGTCCATCTACGCTGGACCGGTTCGTCAGCTTCCTGCAGTGCCTTAATAGACTCTGGGGCGGAGGGCTGTTTTATGGACGAGACCTGGGCTCGGGAACATGACATTCCTCTCAGACAGTTAAGGGAGTCCACGGCCTTGTTCGCCCTGGATGGTAGTCCTCTCCCCAGGATTCAGCGTGAGACGCTACCTTTAACCCTCACTGTTTCTGGTAATCATAGCGAAACCATTTCTTTTTTAATTTTTCGTTCACCTTTTACACCTGTTGTTTTGGGCCATCCCTGGCTAGTTTGTCATAATCCTTCCATTAATTGGTCTAGTAATTCTATCCTCTCCTGGAACGTCTCTTGTCATGTGAAATGTTTAATGTCTGCTATCCCTCCTGTTTCCTCTGTCTCTTCTTCACAGGAGGAGCCTGGTGATTTGACAGGGGTGCCGGAGGAATATCACGATCTGCGCACGGTGTTCAGTCGGTCCAGGGCCACCTCTCTTCCCCCACACCGGTCGTATGATTGTAGTATTGATCTCCTTCCGGGAACCACTCCCCCCCGGGGTAGACTATACTCTCTGTCGGCTCCCGAACGTAAGGCTCTCGAAGATTATTTGTCTGTAGCTCTTGCCGCCGGTACCATAGTCCCCTCCTCCTCTCCCGCCGGAGCGGGGGTTTTTTTTGTTAAGAAGAAGGACGGGTCCCTGCGCCCCTGCATAGATTATCGAGGGCTGAATGACATAACAGTGAAGAATCGTTATCCGCTTCCTCTTATGTCTTCAGCCTTCGAGATCCTGCAGGGAGCCAGGTTTTTCACTAAGTTGGACCTTCGTAACGCTTACCATCTCGTGTGCATCAGGGAGGGGGACGAGTGGAAGACGGCGTTTAACACTCCGTTAGGGCACTTTGAATACCGGGTTCTTCCTTTCGGCCTCGCTAACGCTCCAGCTGTCTTTCAGGCATTAGTCAATGATGTCCTGAGAGACATGCTGAACATCTTTGTTTTCGTTTACCTTGACGATATCCTGATTTTTTCACCGTCACTCCAGATTCATGTTCAGCACGTTCGACGTGTCCTCCAGCGCCTTTTAGAGAATTGTCTTTTTGTGAAGGCTGAGAAGTGCTCTTTTCATGCCTCCTCCGTCACATTTCTCGGTTCTGTTATTTCCGCTGAAGGCATTAAGATGGATCCCGCTAAGGTCCAAGCTGTCATTGATTGGCCCGTCCCTAAGTCACGCGTCGAGCTGCAGCGCTTTCTCGGCTTCGCGAACTTCTATCGTCGTTTCATCCGTAATTTCGGTCAGGTGGCAGCTCCTCTCACAGCCCTTACTTCTGTCAAGACGTGCTTTAAGTGGTCCGTTTCCGCCCAGGGAGCTTTTGATCTCCTCAAGAATCGTTTTACATCCGCACCTATCCTTGTTACACCTGACGTCACTAGACAGTTCGTTGTCGAGGTTGACGCGTCAGAGGTGGGCGTGGGAGCCATTCTTTCTCAGCGCTCCCTCTCTGACGACAAGGTCCACCCTTGCGCGTATTTTTCTCATCGCCTGTCGCCGTCGGAACGTAACTATGATGTGGGAAACCGCGAACTGCTCGCCATCCGCTTAGCCCTAGGCGAATGGCGACAGTGGTTGGAGGGGGCGACCGTTCCTTTTGTCGTTTGGACTGACCATAGGAACCTTGAGTACATCCGTTCTGCCAAACGACTTAATGCGCGTCAGGCGCGCTGGGCGCTGTTTTTCGCTCGTTTCGAGTTCGTGATTTCTTATCGTCCGGGCTCTAAGAACACCAAGCCTGATGCTTTATCTCGTCTCTTCAGTTCTTCAGTAGCCTCCACTGACCCCGAGGGGATTCTCCCTGAGGGGCGTGTTGTCGGGTTGACTGTCTGGGGAATTGAGAGGCAGGTAAAGCAAGCACTCACTCAAACTCCGTCGCTGCGCGCTTGTCCTAGGAACCTTCTTTTCGTTCCCGTTCCTACTCGTCTGGCCGTTCTTCAGTGGGCTCACTCTGCCAAGTTAGCCGGCCATCCTGGCGTTCGGGGTACGCTTGCTTCCATTCGCCAGCGTTTTTGGTGGCCCACCCGGGAGCATGACACGCGTCGCTTCGTGGCTGCTTGTTCGGTCTGCGCGCAGACTAAGTCCGGTAACTCCCCTCCTGCCGGCCGTCTCAGGCCGCTTCCCATTCCCTCTCGACCGTGGTCTCACATCGCCTTAGATTTTGTCACCGGACTGCCTTCGTCAGCGGGGAAGACTGTTATTCTTACGGTTGTCGACAGGTTCTCTAAGGCGGCTCATTTTATTCCCCTTGCTAAGCTTCCTTCTGCTAAAGAGACGGCACAAATCATCATCGAGAATGTTTTCAGAATTCATGGCCTTCCGTCAGACGTCGTTTCGGACAGAGGTCCGCAATTCACGTCTCAATTTTGGAGGGAGTTTTGCCGTTTGATTGGGGCTTCCGTCAGTCTCTCTTCTGGCTTTCACCCCCAGTCTAACGGTCAAGCAGAACGGGCCAATCAGACTATTGGTCGCATCTTACGCAGTCTTTCTTTTCGCAACCCTGCGTCTTGGTCAGAACAGCTCCCCTGGGCAGAATACGCCCACAACTCGCTTCCTTCGTCTGCGACCGGGCTATCTCCTTTTCAGAGTAGCCTCGGGTACCAGCCTCCGCTGTTCTCATCTCAGTTCGCCGAGTCCAGCGTCCCCTCCGCTCAGGCTTTTGTCCAACGTTGCGAGCGCACCTGGAAGAGGGTCAGGTCTGCACTTTGCTGTTATAGGGCGCAGACTGTGAGAGTTGCTAATAAGCGTAGAACTAAGAGTCCTAGATATTGTCGCGGTCAGAGAGTTTGGCTCTCCACTCAGAACCTTCCCCTTAAGACCGCTTCTCGCAAGTTGACCCCGCGGTTCGTTGGTCCGTTCCGTATTTCTCGGATCATTAATCCTGTCGCAGTGCGACTTCTTCTTCCGCGATATCTTCGTCGCGTCCACCCGGTCTTCCATGTCTCCTGTGTCAAGCCCGTTCTTCGCGCCCCCGCTCGTCTTCCCCCCCCCCATCCTTGTCGAGGGCGCACCCATCTACAGGGTCCGTAGGATTTTGGACATGCGTCCTCGGGGCCGTGGTCATCAGTACCTAGTAGATTGGGAGGGGTACGGTCCTGAGGAGAGGAGTTGGGTTCCCTCTCGGGACGTGCTGGACCGTGCGCTGATCGATGATTTCCTCCGTTGCCGCCAGGTTTCCTCCTCGAGTGCGCCAGGAGGCGCTCGGTGAGTGGGGGGGTACTGTCATGTATTGTCATGTTGTGTCTTGTTTCTGTCCTTTCCCTTCACCCTGTCTCCCTCTGCTGGTCGTTATTAGGTTACCTTTTCTCCCCCTCTTTCCCCCAGCTGTTCCTTGTCTCCTCCTAACTACCTCGTCACCCCTTTTCCCACCTGTTCCCTTTTTCCCTCTGATTAGTCCTCTATATCTCTCTCTGTTTTTGTTCCTGTCTTTGTCGGATTCTTGTTTGTGTTTTTCATGCCTGAACCAGACTATCGTCATGTTTGCTGCAACCTTGTCCTGTCCTGTCGGAATCTGCCGGTCCATCTGAGCCTACCTATGTTTTGTTATTAAAGAAGTTCTGTTTACGTTAATTCGCTTTTGGGTCCTCATTCACGCACCGTAACAGAAAGATTCATATAAAGGATGAGAAGCTAAGGCGTAGCTCCAGAGAGAGATAGAGAAAGATTCATATAAAGGACGAGAAGCTAAGGCCTTGCCCCAGAGAGAGATAGAGAAAGATTCATATAAAGGATGAGAAGCTAAGGCGTAGCTCCAGAGAGAGATAGAGAAAGATTCATATAAAGGACGAGAAGCTAAGGCCTTGCCCCAGAGAGAGATAGACATTCATATAAAGGACGAGAAGCTAAGGCCTTGCCCCAGAGAGAGATAGAGAAAGATTCATATAAAGGACGAGAAGCTAAGGCCTTGCCCCAGAGAGAGATAGAGAAAGATTCATATAAAGGACGAGAAGCTAAGGCCTTGCCCCAGAGAGAGATAGAGAAAGATTCATATAAAGGACGAGAAGCTAAGGCCTTGCCCCAGAGAGAGATAGACATTCATATAAAGGACGAGAAGCTAAGGCCTTGCCCCAGAGAGAGATAGACATTCATATAAAGGACAAGAAGCTAAGGCCTTGCTCCAGAGAGAGATAGAGAAAGATTCATATAAAGGACGAGAAGCTAAGGCCTTGCCCCAGAGAGAGATAGAGAAAGATTCATATAAAGGACGAGAAGCTAAGGCCTTGCCCCAGAGAGAGATAGAGAAAGATTCATATAAAGGACGAGAAGCTAAGGCCTTGCCCCAGAGAGAGATAGACATTCATATAAAGGACGAGAAGCTAAGGCCTTGCCCCAGAGAGAGATAGACATTCATATAAAGGACAAGAAGCTAAGGCCTTGCTCCAGAGAGAGATAGAGAAAGATTCATATTAAGGATGAGATGCTAAGGCCTAGCCCCAGAGAGAGATAGAGATTCATATAAAGGAAGAGAAGCTAAGGCCTTGCCCCAGAGAGAGATAGAGAAAGATTCATATAAAGGACGAGAAGCTAAGGCCTTGCCCCAGAGAGAGATAGAGAAAGATTCATATAAAGGACGAGAAGCTAAGGCCTAGCTCCAGAGAGAGATAGAGAAAGATTCATATAAAGGACGAGAAGCTAAGGCCTTGCCCCAGAGAGAGATAGAGAAAGATTCATATAAAGGACGAGAAGCTAAGGCCTTGCCCCAGAGAGCGATAGAGATTCATATATGTGGTCAATATCCAAGAGAGGAACTTCATCATCAAGTCTTCGACCCAAACTGCCTTAATAATCAGTTGTGGTAAACTGTTGGTTGTTGGATTGAGCACACAGAGATGGACACAGAGACAGGGAGGTTCTAGTCAGAAAACACGACTTTACAAGGCAACAAAAAATAAACAAAATAAGTTAGGGTTGGCTCGGTCCTTCACATATTCGGCTCTGTGTGTAACGATTTTCCTCCTCTTCTGAGGAGTAGTATGAAATATCAGACCAATGCGCAGCGTGGTAAGTGTCCATAATATATTTATTAAGCTGAACACTGAAAACAAAAGAACAAGAGAAATAAATGAAAACCGAAACAGTTCTGTATGGTACAACACAGACACAGAAAACAACTACCCACAAATCATAGTGGAAAAACAGGCTGCCTAAGTATGGTTCTCAATCAGAGCCTGATTGACAGCTGCCTCTGATTGGGAACCATACCAGGCCAAACACATAGAAATAGAAAGCCTAGAAAACACAACATAGAATGCCCACCCCAACTCACGCCCTATCCAAACTAAAACAGACACATAAAAGAGGAACTAAGGTCAGGACGTGACACTGTGCCTTCGGGAGCTCGTTCCCCTCTGTAGAATTACTCCTTGCCTCTCTCTTTTTCTCCCCCGCGGTGTGCCACGGTGCTCCATTTATGTGGGTTGCACGGATGGTTGGCACTCTCCCCTAATTGGTGCCATCAGTGTCAGGTTACCCAGCCCGAGGGAGACAACGTCGCGTCACGTCCCTCCCCTTTATCACCAACCACCAGGGTCGACCTCCCGGGATACCACCCTGACCGAGAGGGAAGTGTACTCAGGGCTAGGTTTGCATCCCTCCTGGAGAGGGCATCAGGAACCAGCAGGAGATGTGGTAATTTGTGTCCGTACCTCTTGCCATCCACACGAGGGGGGCATGGTCAGTGATGAGGGTGAACTTCTTCCCGAGGAGGTAATACTTGAGGTTGTGCAGTGCCCACTTCATGGCGAGGCACTCCTTCTTGACAATCAAGTATTTATTCTACCTTGGGAGGAGCTTCCTGCTGACATACATGATTGGGTGTTCCTCACCTTCCTGCTCTTGGGACAAGACGGCCCCACTTCTGTGTCAGACGCGTCTGTCTGTTCCAGGAGGTGATTTGAGAAGTCCGGGGTAATGAGTACCAGATGTGAACATAGCGCGTCGATCAGGGCCTGTAACGCCACCTCTGTGTCCTCCGTCCATTGTACCGTCTGGGGTAGGCGTGCCTTTGTCAAGTCTGTGAGAGGAGAAACTATTGTGGCAAAGTTAGGTACAAATTGACTGTAGTAGCCTGATAACCCCAGGAACGACTTCACCTGCTTCTTGGTTTGGGGGACCGGCCATTCCCTGATGACGGCAATTTGTTCTTCTTCTTGGGGCTTCACGTTTCCCGATTCTATAGCCCAGGTACTCTACCTCGACATTGCCCAGCTTGCACTTGTGGGGTTTCGAGGTCAGCCCCGCATCGCTTGGTGCTTCCACCACCGCCTGTAGCCTACAGAGATGCGACTCCCAACTGTCACGACGATTATATCATCCAAATATGCAGCAGCAGGTTCTACTGCTGGCCTTCTCACCTGGGTGGAACTCTCGTGGTTGGGCCCCCCGGGTGTATACTCGCTCCTGAGCGCGTTGCGCCTGGGCCATGTGCTCCCTCACCACTGGCCAAATCGCCATCAATCCTCTCCCTTATCTCCTCCACATGTTTCACCATGACGAGAAAGGGGGTCGGTTGGTCCTCCCAGACCTCCTTGGCTAGGTCCAGCAGTCCGGGGGACCGACGGCCATACAGGAGCTCAAAGGTGGAGAACCCAGTGAACGCTTGGGGTACATCGCGCACTGAGAACATCAAGTGAGGCAGCAGCTGATCCCAGTTCCTCCCATCTCACTCAATGACCTTCTTCAGCATCTGCTTTAGGTTCTTATTGAAGCGTTCGACTAGCCCGTCCATTTGTGGATGGTACACGCTGATCCTCACCTGTTTGATTTGTAAAAGATTGCAGACATGTTTCATTACACGAGACATGAATGCGATGCCCTGGTCCGTCAGGATTTCCCGTGGGATACCCACCTGGCTCAATAAATGGAAGCGCTCCTACGCGATACCTTTCGCTGCGGCCGTGCGTAACATTGGTGTATTTGGTGTCCCCTCGCTGTCTTCACCAACGGACCCACCAGATCCATCGCCACCTGTTTAAACGGCATCCCTATCATGGGCAGGGGAACCAAAGGGTCTCTATAATGTGCCCTCTGGGCTGTGATCTTGCACTCCGGGCAGGTACGGCACTAGTCCTCCATGGCGCACTTGACTCCAGGCCAGAGGAACCGATTCCCAATCCCCTCCCTGATTTTCTCCATCCCTAGGTATGCCCAGAGCAGGTGGGTGTGGGCGAGCTGCAAGACAGTACTAACATACTGGGTGGGTAGGAGTAACAATTATTTTGTCTCCCAATTGCGGTTTACAACCTTATACAGTAAATTATGCTTGATGGCGAAGTGTGGGTAGCGCCACTCACTTACCCCAGGTAACAGCGCAATCATGTCCACCACAATCACCTGGCCCCTCGCGTTCTGGAGGTTGGGGTCTTTAACTGGGCCGTCTCAAACTGGCCCTTGAAGATTTTCATGTCGGATGGCCCATCTAGGGTCTCCACGTCCATAAAGGGGTGCCTGAGGTCCTCCTCTGACGATGGCTCGTTTCCCGGCACAGGTCGTCTTCCTCCTCCTGGTCCCACTCGGGCCCAGTGGACATGATACAACAGCATAGAAACCAATTGATTAAAAAAATACTACTGTATAGCCTACCAGAACCTGCATGACATGATCCATTCTAGCGCTCTCTCACCGCTTGGAAAGAAAATTGTTGTCCGTAAAACCAGTCTATGAATGCCAAATGATACAGTCAGTCCACCCTCAAAACACTAGCTTAGTAGGGAATGTTTCTTCATGCAGTGCAGCCAACCATCTATAGCTCTACATATCGTATCTAGCTGATATTTAACTGCAATTTATGAAAATTACACATAGCCTAACAATGAAATGAAAAGTAGTCGGCTAGAGGATACATATAACTACTATTTATTGTTGAACTCAGCAGGTTTTCTGGCTAATAGCATGCACAAATGGCCTTCAAAATCAAATTTGAAATTCAGCTTGAGAGACTCCCCTGGTGTTCTGAAGTCCTTCTGAGACATTATGAATTATGTGTCCATTGCACACAATTTAAATTAAGTCTTGAATGATGCGTGCAAAGATACACCAGAGATAAGGAACAGTTGATATTGCCGCGGCTTTTGTGGAGCGATGGGTAACGATGCTTCGTGGGTGACTGTTGTTAATGTGTGCAGAGGGTCCCTGGTTCGCGCCCGGGTATGGGCGAGGGGACGATCTAAAGTTAAACTGTGACATTGGTTGACAACCCAAACACTGGTTCACCAGTATGAAGAAAGAAGAAGAAGAAGTAGAAAATCGCAAACTGCTTTTTTTTTTTAACAGTCAAGAACTGTTGTCCACAAAAGATGATGATCTGTTTGCATTCGCCAATGTATTGTCTGTCCAGTATCCAGACGACCTGTCCCCAGAGCTTCCTGTACAGTTCATCTCTTCCTGTACCGTGTCTGTCCAGTATCCAGACGACCTGTCCCCAGAGCTTCCTGTACAGTTCATCTCTTCCTGTACCGTGTCTGTCCAGTATCCAGACGACCTGTCCCCAGAGCTTCCTGTACCGTGTCTGTCCAGTATCCAGACGACCTGTCCCCAGAGCTTCCTGTACAGTTCATCTCTTCCTGTACCGTGTCTGTCCAGTATCCAGACGACCTGTCCCCAGAGCTTCCTGTACCGTGTCTGTCCAGTATCCAGACGACCTGTCCCCAGAGCTTCCTGTACAGTTCATCTCCTTCCATAACGTGTTGAACTGCTGAATTCGAAGCACAACTCCCTTCTTCCCAGTTTCCCTGATGTTGCTACAACAACCAAGCTGTTTTTAATAACCATCCCGGTAACTGTAGCTTCTGAGGGAGATTTCAAAAAAACTAAAACTCATAAAGAACTACCTAAGAATGAAGCATTATGCTCTCGGTCTGACATGCACTTTTAAAAAAGCATCTGAGTAAACTCTACTCATTGCACTGGTGCCGTCGTAGCCTTGACCAAGGCATTTGTTCACCGATATCCCTTTATTTTCAATCAGTTCAATAATGTATTTTTGAAGGCCTGAGGCACTTTGATCAGTCACATTCCTGAAGCCCAAGAAACAATCACGTTGCCTCCAAAACACTATATATTATCTGTGTTAAGACCACATTTTACATTTAATATGACAGGAACCTCATCAACACTTCACACATTTTTTATTTACACACAACAGGACTCCGGAGACATATTAGAAGCCATTTTTTTTTGGTAAAGACTTACGATCCTCCAGGAACCATCTCTTTCACGGCAGTCTAATTGATCTCCTCCCCTCAAGCGCTACAAATCCCCTGATCACGGCTTTAATACATGCCACTAATAGCTGTGGCTAGAGACATAATGTGAATAAGTCTATCATTACATCTTCCTCCATTCACACACACACACACACACACACACACACACACACACACACACACACACACACACACACACACACACACACACACACACACACACACACACCTTTTTGATTTCAATAACTGATCACGATCTCACAGGAGAGCTTGAGAAAGTGGAACAGTCATTAAATAATCTTGAGTTTTAATCTGACACTTTTGGCCTTGAAACTATAATTAATTTAGATGAGGAGGAAACTATACGGAGGGCTAGTATATTACTTGGGAGGGCTAGGATCAGGATAACACGACAGTATATTACTGGGCGAGGGCTAGGATCAGGATAGCACGACAGTATATTACTGGGCGAGGGCTAGGATCAGGATAACACAGCAGTATATTACTGGGAGGGCTAGGATCAGGATAGCACGACAGTATATTACTGGAGGAGGGCTAGGATCAGGTTAACATGGCAGTATATTACTGGGGAGGGCTAGAATCAGGTTAACACAACAGTATATTACTGGGGAGGGCTAGGATCAGGATAGCACGGCAGTATATTACTGGGGAGGGCTAGAATCAGGTTAACATGGCAGTATATTACTGGGGAGGGCTAGGATCAGGTTAACAAGGCAGTATATTACTGGGAGGGCTAGGATCAGGTTAACACGGCAGTATATTACTGGGTGGGATAGGATCAGGTTAACACAACAGTACATTACTGGGAGGGCTAGGATCAGGTTAACACGGCAGTATATTACTGGCAGGGCTAGGATCAGGTTAACACAACAGTATATTACTGGGGAGGGCTAGGATCAGGTTAACAAGGCAGTATATTACTGGGAGGGCTAGGATCAGGTTAACATGGCAGTATATTACTGGGAGGGCTAGGATCAGGTTAACACAGCAGTATATTACTGGGGGGAGGGCTAGGATCAGGATAGCACGACAGTATATTACTGGGGAGGGTTGCATCAGATATCACAACAGTATATTACTTGGGAGGGCTAGGATCAGGTTAACACAGCAGTATATTACTGGGGGAGGGCTAGGATCAGGATAGCACGGCAGTATATTACTGGGCGAGAGCTAGGATCAGGTTAACAAGGCAGTATATTACTGGGGAGGGCTAGGATCAGGTTAACATGGCAGTATATTACTGGGGAGGGCTAGGATCAGGTTAACATGGCAGTATATTACTGGGAGGGCTAGGATCAGGATAGCACGGCAGTATATTACTGGGGGGGATAGGATCAGGTTAACACAAAAGTACATTACTGGGAGGGCTAGGATCAGGTTAACACGGCAGTATATTACTGGGGGGGATAGGATCAGGTTAACACAACAGTACATTACTGGGAGGGCTAGGATCAGGTTAACATGGCAGTATATTACTGGCAGGGCTAGGATCAGGTTAACATGGCAGTATATTACTGGGGAGGGTTGGATCAGATATCACAACAGTATATTAATGGGGAGGGCTAGGATCAGAATAGCACAACAGTATATTACTGGGGAGGGCTAGGATCAGGATAGCACGGCAGTATATTACTGGGGAGGGTTGGATCAGGATAACATGGCAGTATATTACTGGGGAGGGTTGGATCAGGATAACATGGCAGTATATCACTGGGAGGGCTAGGATCAGGTTAACACAGCAGTATATTACTGGGAGGGCTAGGATCAGGATAACACGGCAGTATATTACTGGGAGGGCTAGGATCAGGATAGCACGGCAGTATATTACTGGGCGAGAGCTAGGATCAGGTTAACAAGGCAGTATATTACTGGGGAGGGCTAGGATCAGGTTAACATGGCAGTATATTACTGGGGAGGGCTAGGATCAGGTTAACATGGCAGTATATTACTGGGAGGGCTAGGATCAGGATAGCACGGCAGTATATTACTGGGGGGGATAGGATCAGGTTAACACAAAAGTACATTACTGGGAGGGCTAGGATCAGGTTAACACGGCAGTATATTACTGGGGGGGATAGGATCAGGTTAACACAACAGTACATTACTGGGAGGGCTAGGATCAGGTTAACATGGCAGTATATTACTGGCAGGGCTAGGATCAGGTTAACATGGCAGTATATTACTGGGGAGGGTTGGATCAGATATCACAACAGTATATTAATGGGGAGGGCTAGGATCAGAATAGCACAACAGTATATTACTGGGGAGGGCTAGGATCAGGATAGCACGGCAGTATATTACTGGGGAGGGTTGGATCAGGATAACATGGCAGTATATTACTGGGGAGGGTTGGATCAGGATAACATGGCAGTATATCACTGGGAGGGCTAGGATCAGGTTAACACAGCAGTATATTACTGGGAGGGCTAGGATCAGGATAACACGGCAGTATATTACTGGGAGGGCTAGGATCAGGATAGCACGACAGTATATCACTGGGGAGGGCTAGGATCAGGATAACATGGCAGTATATTACTGGGGAGGGCTAGGATCAGGATAGCACGGCAGTATATTACTGGGGAGGGCTAGGATCAGGTTAACAAGGCAGTATATTACTGGGAGGGCTAGGATCAGGATAACATGGCAGTATATTACTGGGGAGGGCTAGGATCAGGTTAACACAGCAGTATATTACTTGGGAGGGCTAGGATCAGGTTAACACAGCAGTATATTACTGGGAGGGCTAGGATCAGAATAGCACGGCAGTATATTACTGGGGAGGGCTAGGATCAGGATAGCACGGCAGTATATTACTGGGGAGGGCTAGGATCAGGATAGCACGGCAGTATATTACTGGGGAGGGTTGGATCAGGATAACATGGCAGTATATTACTGGGGAGGGTTGGATCAGGATAACATGGCAGTATATTACTGGGAGGGCTAGGATCAGAATAGCACGGCAGAATATTACTGGGGAGGGCTAGGATCAGGATAGCACGGCAGTATATTACTGGGGAGGGTTGGATCAGGATAACATTGCAGTATATTACTGGGGAGGGTTGGATCAGGATAACATGGCAGTATATTACTGGGAGGGCTAGGATCAGGTTAACACAGCAGTATATTACTGGGGGGGCTAGGATCAGGATAACACGGCAGTATATTACTGGGAGGGCTAGGATCAGGATAGCACGACAGTATATCACTGGGGAGGGCTAGGATCAGGATAACATGGCAGTATATTACTGGGGAGGGCTAGGATCAGGATAGCACGGCAGTATATTACTGGGGAGGGCTAGGATCAGGTTAACAAGGCAGTATATTACTGGCAGGTCTAGGATCAGGATAACATGGCAGTATATTACTGGGGAGGGCTAGGATCAGGTTAACACAGCAGTATATTACTTGGGAGGGCTAGGATCAGGTTAACACAGCAGTATATTACTTGGGAGGGCTAGGATCAGGTTAACACAGCAGTATATTACTGGGAGGGCTAGGATCAGGATAACACGGCAGTATATTACTGGGAGGGCTAGGATCAGGATAGCACGACAGTATATCACTGGGGAGGGCTAGGATCAGGATAACATGGCAGTATATTACTGGGGAGGGCTAGGATCAGGATAGCACGGCAGTATATTACTGGGGAGGGCTAGGATCAGGTTAACAAGGCAGTATATTACTGGGAGGGCTAGGATCAGGATAACATGGCAGTATATTACTGGGGAGGGCTAGGATCAGAATAGCATGGCAGTATATTACTGGAGGACGGCTAGAATCAGGATAACATGGCAGTATATTACTGGGAGGGCTAGGATCAGGATAACACAACAGTATATTACTGGGGAGGGCTATGATCAGGATAACACAACAGTATATTACTGGAAGGGCTAGGATCAGGTTAACACAACAGTATATTACTGGGGAGGGCTAGGATCAGGTTAACATGGCAGTATGTTACTGGGGAGGGCTAGGATCAGGATAACACATATTACTGGGGAGGGCTAGGATCAGGATAACATGGCAGTATGTTACTGGGGAGGGCTAGGATCAGGATAACACATATTAAAGGGGAGGGCTAGGATCAGGATAGCATGGCAGTATATTACTGGAGGAGGGTTGGATCAGGATAACATGGCAGCATGTTACTGGGGGAGGGCTAGGATCAGAATAGCACGGCAGCATGTTACTGGGGAGGGCTAGGATCAGGATAACATGGCAGCATATTACTGGGAGGGCTAGGATCAGGATAACACAGCAGTATATTACTGGGGAGGGCTAGGATCAGGATAACACAGCAGTATATTACTGGGGAGGGTTGGATCAGGTTAACACGGCAGTATATTACTGGGAGGGCTAGGATCAGGATAACACAGCAGTATATTACTGGGGAGGGCTAGGATCAGGATAACACAACAGTATATTACTGGGGAGGGCTAGGATCAGGATAACACAGCAGTATATTACTGGGGGAGGGCTAGGATCAGGTTAACACAGCAGTATATTACTGGGGAGGGCTATGATCAGGATACCACAGCAGTATATTACTGGGGAGGGCTAAGATCAGGATAACACAGCAGTATATTACTGGGGGAGGGTTGGATCAGCATAACACAGCAGTATATTAGTGGGGGAGGGTTGGATCAGGATAACACAACAGTATATTACTGGAGGAGGGTTGGATCAGGTTAACACAACAGTATATTACTGGGGGAGGGTTGGATCAGGTTAACATGGCAGCATGTTACTGGGGAGTGTTGGATCAGGATAACACAATAGTATATTACTGGAGGAGGGCTAGGATCAGGATAACACAACAGTATATTACTGGGGAGGGCTAGGATCAGGATAACACAGCAGTATATTACTGGGGGAGGGTTGGATCAGGATAACACAGCAGTATATTACTGGGGAGGGTTGGATCAGGATAACACAGCAGTATACCCTGGGAAACACTTGTCGATGTGAAGCTGAATGATTCATGAACCCAGTAGACGGTGCCGCGTAACCATTTAAATAGGCCTAGTTGTGGAGTCTCCTGAACTCGACTTCGCTGTCACTCACTTGTTGTAGAGGACGATGTCTGGGACCCAGATGAGTTCAGACGGGACTCTGATGGACGTGACATTGTCGTAGTCAGACGGCTTCCAGCGTAGCTTGTAGTCATTCCACTCCTAAGAGGAGAACACACACACACACACACACACACACACACACACACACACACACACACACACACACACACACACACACACACACACACACAGAGAGAGACGAGAGGACATTCAGCGCCACAGGTCTTATCAGACAGAGTTAATTAAAGGCCTATTAATCCATAACAAACTAATAATCGTTATTAATTCACATTGAAACACCTCAGTCTCACACACATGCTATATATACTGAAAGTACTAAAACACATGCTACATATACCGAATGTACTGAAACACACATGCTATATATACTGACTGTACTGAAACACACATGCTATATATTCTGAATGTACTGAATCACCTGTTTCAGCCAGACGTTGGTGGTCATCATCTGATTCTTCTCGTCCTGCAGAAAGGAAAATACAAAAATAGGTGAATGAAAAATAGAGAGACATCACAATAAAAATTCAGACAGAGAGAGAAGAAGAAGGACAGAGAGAGAGAGAGAGAGAGAGAGAGAGAGAAGCAGAAAGAGAGAGAGAGGGTGGGAGAGAGGGGAGAAAGAGAGAGAGAGAGAGAGAGAGAGAGAGAGAGAGAAAAGCAGAAAGAGAGAGAGAGAGGGTGGGAGAGAGGGGAGAAAGAGAGAGAGAGAGAGAGAGAGAGAGAGAAGCAGAAAGAGAGAGAGGGTGGGAGAGAGGGGAGAAAGAGAGAGAGAGAGAGAGAGAGAGAGAGAGAGAAGCAGAAAGAGAGAGAGAGGGTGGGAGAGAGGGGAGAAAGAGAGAGAGAGAGAGAGAAGCAGAAAGAGAGAGAGGGTGGGAGAGAGGGGAGAAAGAGAGAGAGAGAGAAGCAGAAAGAGAGAGAGAGAAGCAGAAAGAGAGAGAGAGGGAGGGAGAGAGGGGTGGGAAAGCCCTAAATATTATTTATGCATATCGGGTCCTGGTGGGAAAGCCCCAAGTCCATTTCAGAACAAGTCCAACATTTTAGACATGTGAAGATCTCTAGGTCATAGGTTAACTAAATCTGGTTTAAACAAGGTTTGTTTTTGCAGGTCTATTTTCAAAATACTAAATATATTTCTTAAAATGTAAGATGGCTGCAGTATTCACAGAGGAACCATGATGCAATAGGAAAGGTTGTTAAACCTTACACCTTATAAATGTACAAATAGAGACAGCACGAGGACAATAATTAGAGACAGAGGAAGAGTGACAGAGAGAACTAGAGACAGAGAGAAAGAGAGATGGAGAAAACGAGAGAGAAAGACAGATAGAATGGGATATGGAGAGAACTAGACAGAGAGAGAGAGAAATGAGAGATGGAGAGAACTAGAGAGGGGAAGAGAGAGAGAGAGAGAGAACGAGAGATGGAGAGAACTAGAGACAGAGAGAAAGAGAAAACAAGAGATGGAGAGAACTAGACACAGAGAGAGAGAGAACGAGAGATGAGAGAACTAGAGACAGAGACAGAGAAATTAAGAGAACTAGAGAGAGAGACAGAGAACGAGAGATGAGAGAACTAGAGAGAGAGAAAGAGAGAGAGAATTGGAGATGGAGAGATCTAGACAGAGGAAGAGAGAGAATGACAGATGGAGAGAACTAGAGACAGAGGAAGAGAGAACGAGAAATGGAGAGAACTAGGGACAAAGGAAGAGAGAGAGAGAGAATGACAGATGGAGAGAACTAGGGACAGGGGAAGAGAGAACGAGAGTTGGAGAGAACTAGAGACACAGGAAGAGAGAGAGAGAGAATAACAGATGGAGAGAACTAGAGACAGAGACAGAACGGGCGATGGAGAGAACTAGAGACAGAGACAGAACGGGCAATGGAGAGAACTAGGGACAGAGGAAGAGAGACAGAGAGATAGAGAACTAGACAGAGGAAATAGAGACAGAGAGAATGAGAGATGGAGAGAACTAGAGACAGAGACAGAACGGGCGATGGAGAGAACTAGAGACAGAGACAGAACGGGCAATGGAGAGAACTAGGGACAGAGGAAGAGAGAGAGAGATGGAGGAAGCGAGAACGAGAGTTGGAGAGAACTAGAGACAGGAAGAGAGAGAGAATAACAGATGGAGAGAACTAGAGACAGAGACAGAACGGGCGATGGAGAAAACTAGAGACAGAACGAATGATGGAAAGAACTAGGGGCAGAGGAAGAGAGAGGAAGAGAGACAGAGAACGAGAGAAGGAGAGAACTAGAGACATGAAGAGAGAACGAGTAAGACAGAGAGAGAATGAGAGATGGAGAGAACTAAAGACAGAGGAAGAGAGAGAAAAAACAAGAGATGAGAGAATGAGATGGAGAGAACAAGAGAGAGGAAGATAGAGAAAACGAGACATGGAGAAAACTAGAAATAGAACGAGAGAGGGAGAGATCTAGAGAACGAGACATGGTGAGAACTAGACAGAGGAAGAGAGAGAGAACGAGACATGGAGAGAACTAGAGACAGAACGAGAGACGGAGAGATCAGAGAACGAGACATGGAGAGAACTAGAGACAGAACGAGAGACGGAGAGATCTAGAGAACGAGACATGGTGAGAACTAGACAGAGGAAGAGAGAGAGAATGAGAGATGGAGAGAACAAGAGACAGAGAGAACGAGACATGGAGAGAACTAGAGACAGAACGAGAGACGGAGAGATCTAGAGAACGAGACAGAGGAAGAGAGAGAGAATGAGAGATGGAGAGAACAAGAGACAGAGGAAACTAGACAGAGAGAATGAGAGATGGAGAGAACTAGAGACAGAACGAGAGACGGAGAGATCTAGAGAACGAGACATGGAGAAAACTAGACAGAGGAAGAGAGAGAGAATGAGCGACGGAGAGATAGAGAGATAGAGAGAACTAGAGACAGAGGAAGAGAGAACGAGAGAACTAGAGAGAGGAAGAGAGAACGAGAGAACTAGAGAGAGGAAGAGAGAACGAGAGAATTAGAGACAGAGAGAACTAGACAGAGGAAGAGAGACAGGGAGAACTAGACAGAGGAAGAGAGACAGAGAGAACTAGAGAGAGGAAGAGAGACAGAGAGAACTAGAGAGAGGAAGAGAGACAGAGAGAACTAGAGAGAGGAAGAGTGACAGAGAGAACTAGAGAGGAAGAGAGACAGAGAGAACTAGAGAGGAAGAGAGACAGAGAGAACTAGAGAGAGAAAGAGAGACAGAGAGAACTAGACAGAGGAAGAGAGATGGAGAGAACTAGAGAGGAAGAGAGACAGAGAGAACTAGAGAGGAAGAGAGACAGAGAGAACTAGAGAGAGAAAGAGAGACAGAGAGAACTAGACAGAGGAAGAGAGACAGAGAGAACTAGAGACAGAAAGAGAGACAGAGAGAACTAGACAGAGGAAGAGAGACAGAGAGAACTAGAGACAGAAAGAGAGACAGAGAGAACTAGACAGAGGAAGAGAGACAGAGAGAACTAGAGAGAGAAAGAGAGACAGAGAGAACTAGAGACAGAAAGAGAGACAGAGAGAACTAGACAGAGGAAGAGAGACAGAGAGAACTAGACAGAGGAAGAGAGACAGAGAGAACTAGACAGAGGAAGAGAGACAGAGAGAACTAGACAGAGGAAGAGAGACAGAGAGAACTAGAGACAGAAAGAGAGACAGAGAGAACTAGACAGCGGAAGAGAGACAGAGAGAACTAGACAGAGGAAGAGAGACAGAGAGAACTAGACAGAGGAAGAGAGACAGAGAGAACTAGAGAGAGAAAGAGAGACAGAGAGAACTAGACAGAGGAAGAGAGATGGAGAGAACTAGAGAGGAAGAGAGACAGAGAGAACTAGACAGAGGAAGAGAGATGGAGAGAACTAGAGAGGAAGAGAGACAGAGAAAACTAGAGAGGAAGAGAGACAGAGAAAACTGGAGAGGAAGAGAGATAGAGAGAACTAGAGAGGAAAAGAGATAGAGAGAACTAGAGAGGAAGAGAGACAGAGAGAACGGGAGACGGAGAGTGTGCGAGAAGGTTTGTGTAACAATGTACAGTATATTCAAAACCCCTGCCACTCTCAATTTAAATTGCGGCCATGCTTGTGTGCAATACTTCTCTGTAGTTATTGACTGAAGGGTTGTTTGATTACGTTGTTTTCCACACCTTTACTCTGCTTCAAAGCCCCTGTGAGGCGACTGATGGAGATCGAAGGGTTTGTTTCAGTTTGCTGTGAGAGTTCATTTAGTAACACCTGTTTTGCAATTTCATAAACAGGTCTTGCCAATTACACTTAACTAACTGCTTATGAGTTTAACGATAAACTCATTGGGGAACAATGCGAGAATATTCAATGAATATAATTTACATAAATTCATATTTTTTTGCAACAAGCTGTCAGTCAACACTGCTGCGATCCTGTGAGGTTCATTTGGACTGGTAGAGCATGACGCTTGGGTTCAGTTCCCACTGGGCCCACCCATACGAAAATGTATATACATCCTGATTCACTTTGGATGAAAATTACTGCCAAAGGGCCTATATTATTATTATTATTATTATTATTATTATACTATTATTGTATTATTAGCATTATATTATAATTATAATATAACTTACCACATCGATAAGCTGTGCTATGGAGAGTCCGAACTTGACGATGACCACGTCTGAGATGTTGGGTACGGGTCTGGACCACTTGTTGTACCCGATGAAGAGCTTTTTGAAAAGCTCGTCCTCCGCATGTGAATGGGCTTTCTCAAGACAGAAAACTACAGGGGCCACAAGAGACACGGCGCTCACAGTTTTATAACAAACCTCTTGTTGTATCCAAGACATCAAATGAAATTGTATTTGTCACATGTGCCAAATACAACAGGTGTAGTAGACCTTACAGTGAAATGCTGAATACTACAGGTGTAGACCTCACAGTGAAATGCTGAATACAACAGGTGTAGTAGACCTTACAGTGAAATGCTGAATACTACAGGTGTAGTAGACCTTACAGTGAAATGCTGAATACAACAGGTGTAGTAGACCTTAAAGTGAAATGCTGAATACTACAGGTGTAGTAGACCTTACAGTGAAATGCTGAATACAACAGGTGTAGTAGACCTTACAGTGAAATGCTGAATACAACAGGTGTAGTAGACCTCACAGTGAAATGCTGAATACAACAGGTGTAGTAGACCTCACAGTGAAATGCTGAATACAACAGGTGTAGTAGACCTCACAGTGAAATGCTGAATACTACAGGTGTAGACCTCACAGTGAAATGCTGAATACTACAGGTGTAGACCTCACAGTGAAATGCTGAATACAACAGGTGTAGTAGACCTTAAAGTGAAATGCTGAATACTACAGGTGTAGTAGACCTTACAGTGAAATGCTGAATACTACAGGTGTAGACCTCACAGTGAAATGCTGAATACTACAGGTGTAGACCTCACAGTGAAATGCTGAATACTACAGGTGTAGACCTTACAGTGAAATGCTGAATACAACAGGTGTAGACCTCACAGTGAAATGCTGAATACTACAGGTGTAGACCTCACAGTGAAATGCTGAATACAACAGGTGTAGACCTCACAGTGAAATGCTGAATACTACAGGTGTAGACCTCACAGTGAAATGCTGAATACTACAGGTGTAGACCTCACAGTGAAATGCTGAATACTACAGGTGTAGACCTTACAGTGAAATGCTTACTGACAAGCTTTTAACCAACAATGCAGTTTTAAGACAATACTTAAATTTTTTTAAAAAAAGTAATAGATAAGAAAAACAAATAATTAAAGAACAGCAGTAAAAAATAAAAGCGTGACTATATACAGGGTATTATGGTACAGAGTCAATGTGGAGGCTATATACAGGGTATTATGGTACAGAGTCAATGTGGAGGCTATATACAGGGTATTATGGTACAGAGTCAATGTGGAGGCTATATACAGGGTATTATGGTACAGAGTCAATGTGGAGGCTATATACAGGGTATTACGGTACAGAGTCAATGTGGAGGCTATATACAGGGTATTATGGTACAGAGTCAATGTGGAGGCTATATACAGGGTATTATGGTACAGAGTCAATGTGGAGGCTATATACAGGGTATTATGGTACAGAGTCAATGTGGAGGCTATATACAGGGTATTATGGTACAGAGTCAATGTGGAGGCTATATACAGGGTATTACGGTACAGAGTCAATGTGGAGGCTATATACAGGGTGTTATGGTACAGAGTCAATGTGGAGGCTATATACAGGGTATTACGGTACAGAGTCAATGTGGAGGCTATATACAGGGTATTACGGTACAGAGTCAATGTGGAGGCTATATACAGGGTGTTATGGTACAGAGTCAATGTGGAGGCTATATACAGGGTATTACGGTACAGAGTCAATGTGGAGGCTATATACAGGGTATTATGGTACAGAGTCAATGTGGAGGCTATATACAGGGTATTATGGTACAGAGTCAATGTGGAGGCTATATACAGGGTATTACGGTACAGAGTCAATGTGGAGGCTATATACAGGGTATTATGGTACAGAGTCAATGTGGAGGCTATATACAGGGTATTATGGTACAGAGTCAATGTGGAGGCTATATACAGGGTATTATGGTACAGAGTCAATGTGGAGGCTATATACAGGGTATTACGGTACAGAGTCAATGTGGAGGCTATATACAGGGTATTACGGTACAGAGTCAATGTGGAGGCTATATACAGGGTATTACGGTACAGAGTCAATGTGGAGACTATATACAGGGTATTATGGTACAGAGTCAATGTGGAGGCTATATACAGGGTATTACGGTACAGAGTCAATGTGGAGGCTATATACAGGGTATTACGGTACAGAGTCAATGTGGAGGCTATATACAGGGTATTACGGTACAGAGTCAATGTGGAGGCTATATACAGGGTGTTATGGTACAGAGTCAATGTGGAGGCTATATACAGGGTATTACGGTACAGAGTCAATGTGGAGGCTATATACAGGGTATTACGGTACAGAGTCAATGTGGAGGCTATATACAGGGTGTTATGGTACAGAGTCAATGTGGAGGCTATATACAGGGTATTACGGTACAGAGTCAATGTGGAGGCTATATACAGGGTATTACGGTACAGAGTCAATGTGGAGGCTATATACAGGGTGTTATGGTACAGAGTCAATGTGGAGGCTATATACAGGGTATTACGGTACAGAATCAATGTGGAGGTTATATACAGGGTATTACGGTACAGAGTCAATGTGGAGGCTATATACAGGGTGTTACGGTACAGAGTCAATGTGGAGGCTATATACAGGGTATTACGGTACAGAGTCAATGTGGAGGCTATATACAGGGTGTTATGGTACAGAGTCAATGTGGAGGCTATATACAGGGTATTACGGTACAGAGTCAATGTGGAGGCTATATACAGGGTATTACGGTACAGAGTCAATGTGGAGGCTATATACAGGGTGTTATGGTACAGAGTCAATGTGGAGGCTATATACAGGGTATTACGGTACAGAGTCAATGTGGAGGCTATATACAGGGTATTACGGTACAGAGTCAATGTGGAGGCTATATACAGGGTGTTATGGTACAGAGTCAATGTGGAGGCTATATACAGGGTATTACGGTACAGAATCAATGTGGAGGTTATATACAGGGTATTACGGTACAGAGTCAATGTGGAGGCTATATACAGGGTGTTACGGTACAGAGTCAATGTGGAGGCTATATACAGGGTGTTACGGTACAGAGTCAATGTGGAGGCTATATACAGGGTATTACGGTACATAGTCAATGTGGAGGCTATATACAGGGTGTTACGGTACAGAGTCAATGTAGAGGCTATATACAGGGTATTACGGTACAGAGTCAATGTGGAGGCTATATACAGGGTGTTACGGTACAGAGTCAATGTGTCAATGTGCGGGGGCACCGGTGTCGAGGTAATTTAGGTAATATGTACATTTAGGTAGAGTTATTAAAGTGGCTATGTTAACAGAGAGTAGCAGCAGCAGGGGGGGGGGGGGGGGTCTATGACTTGGGTCGCTGGAGTCTTTGACATTTTTGGGCCTTCCTCCGACATCGCCTGGCATAGAGGTCCTGGGTAGCAGGAAGCTTGGCCCCGGTCATGTACTGGGCCGTTCGCACTACCCTCTGTAGTGCCTTGCGTTCGGAGGCCGAGCAGTTGCCATACCAAGCAGTGATGCAACCCGTCAGGATGCTCTCAATGGTGCAGCTGTAAAACCTTTTGAGGATCTGAGGACCCATGCCAAATCTTTTCAGGATCAGCGTGGCAGATGTGTTGTTACCTACCCTTACCACTTGGGGGCGGCCCGTCAGGAAGTCTAGGATCCAGTTGCAGAGGGAGGTGTTTAGTCCCAGGGTCGTTAGCTTAGTGATTAGCTTTGAGGGCACTATGGTGTTGAACACTGAGCTGTAGTCAATGAATAGCATTCTCACATAGGTGTTCCTTTTGTCCAGGTGGTAAATGGCAGTGTGGAGTGCAATAGAGATTGCATCATCTGTGGATCTCTTGGTGCGGTATGCAAATTGGAGTGGGTGTAGGGTTTCTGGGATATTGGTGTTTCTGTGAGCCATGACCAGCCTTTCAAAGCATTTCATGGCTACAGACGTGAGTGCTACGGGTCGGTAGTAATTTAGGCAGGTTACATTTAGGCTACATTTAGGCTACAATTAGGCTACATTTAGGCAGGTTACATTTAGGCTACATTTGGGCAGGTTACATTTAGGCTACATTTGGGCAGGTTACATTTAGGCTACATTTACGCAGGTTACATAGGTATAATTATGCATTTATACATATCATTTGATTGAATGTTTTGATTGAATGTTTTTGTCTGAGGGGCTTGTCTTGTATAATGTATAGAGTAGGAGTGGGCCGCGGGGCGGATCAGTCTGGGCAAGGGGGACGGTTCAGTCTGGGCAGGAGGGACAGTTCAGTCTGGGCAAGGGGGACAGTTCAGTCTGGACAGGGGGGACGGTTCAGTCTGGGCAAGGGGGACAGTTCAGTCTGGGCAGGAGGGACGTTTCAGTCTGGGCAGGAGGGACGGTTCAGTCTGGGTAGGGGGGACGGTTCAGTCTGGACAGGGGGGACGGTTCAGTCTGGGCAATGGGGACGGTTCAGTCTAGGCAGGGGGGACGGTTCAGTCTGGGCAGGGGGGACGGTTCAGTCTGGGCAGGGGGCACGGTTCAGTCTGGGCAGGGGGGATGGTTCAGTCTGGGCAGGGGGCACGGTTCAGTCTGGGCAAGGGGGACGGTTCAGTCTGGGCAGGGGACATGGTTCAGTCTGGGCAGGGGGGACAGTTCAGTTTGGGCAGGGGGCACGGTTCAGTCTGGGCAGGGGGCACGGTTCAGTCTGGGCAAGGGGGACGGTTCAGTCTGGGCAGGGGGCACGGTTCAGTCTGGTCCACGGAACGGTTCTGTCTGGGAAAGCGAGGCAGTTCAGTCTGGGTAGGGGGGACAGTTCAGTCTGGGCAGGAGGGACGGTTCAGTCTGGTCAGGGGCGGCGGTTCAGTCTGGGCAGGGGGAACAGTTCAGTCTGGGCGGGGGGGACGGTTCAGTCTGGGCAGGGGGGCGGTTCAGTCTGGGCAGGGGGCACAGTTCAGTCTGGGCAAGGGGGACGGTTCAGTCTGGGCAGGGGGCACGGTTCAGTCTGGGCAATGGGGACGGTTCAGTCTAGGCAGGAGGGACGGTTCAGTCTGGTCAGGGGGGACGGTTCAGTCTGGTTAGGGGGGACAGTTCAGTCTGGGCAGGGGGGGACGGTTCAGTCTGGGCAGGGGACGCGGTTCAGTCTGGGCAATGGGGACGGCTCAGTCTGGGCAGCGGGGACGGTTCAGTCTGGGCAATGGGGACGGTTCAGTCTGGGCAGGGGGGACGGTTCAGTCTGGGCAGGGGGGGCGGTTCAGTCTGGTCAGGGGGGACGGTTCAGTCTGGGCAGGAGGGACGGTTCAGTCTTGGCAGGTTGGACGGTTCAGTCTGGGCAATGGGACGGTTTAGTCTAGGCAGAGGGGACGGTTCAGTCTGGGCAGGGGGGACGGTTCAGTCTGGGCAATGGGGACGGTTCAGTCTGGTCAGGGGGGACGGTTCAGTCTGGGCAATGGGAACGCTTCAGTCTGGGCAATGGGGACGGTTCAGTCTAGGCAGGAGGGACGGTTCAGTCTGGTCAGGGGGGACAGTTCAGTCTGGGCAGGGGGGATGGTTCAGTCTGGGCAGGGGGGACAGTTCAGTCTGGGCAGGGGGGGGGGCGGTTCAGTCTGGGCAGGAGGGACGGTTCAGTCTGGGCAGGGGGCGCGGTTCAGTCTGGGCAATGGGGACGGTTCAGTCTGGGCAGCGGGGACGGTTCAGTCTGGGCAATGGGGACGGTTCAGTCTGGGCAGGGGGGACGGTTCAGTCTGGGCAGGGGGGAAGGTTCAGTCTGGGCAGGGGGGACGGTTCAGTCTGGTCAGGGGGGACGGTTCAGTCTGGGCAGGAGGGACGGTTCAGTCTTGGCAGGTTGGACGGTTCAGTCTGGGCAATGGGACGGTTCAGTCTAGGCAGGGGGGACGGTTCAGTCTGGGCAGGGGGGACGGTTAAGTCTGGGCAATGCGGACGGTTCAGTCTGGGCAATGGGGACGGTTCAGTCTGGTCAGGGGGGACGGTTCAGTCTAGTCAGGGGGACGGTTCAGTCTGGGCAATGGGGAAGGTTCAGTCTGGGCAATGGGGACGGTTCAGTCTGGGCAGCGGGGACGGTTCAGTCTGGGCAATGGGGACGGTTCAGTCTGGGCAGGGGGGACGGTTCAGTCTGGGCAGGGGGGAAGGTTCAGTCTGGGCAGGGGGGACGGTTCAGTCTGGTCAGGGGGGACGGTTCAGTCTGGGCAGGAGGGACGGTTCAGTCTTGGCAGGTTGGACGGTTCAGTCTGGGCAATGGGACGGTTCAGTCTAGGCAGGGGGGACGGTTCAGTCTGGGCAGGGCGGACGGTTCAGTCTGGGCAATGCGGACGGTTCAGTCTGGGCAATGGGGACGGTTCAGTCTGGTCAGGGGGGACGGTTCAGTCTGGTCAGGGGGACGGTTCAGTCTGGGCAATGGGGAAGGTTCAGTCTGGGCAATGGGGACGGTTCAGTCTGGTCAGGGGGGGCGGTTAAGTCTGGTCAGGGGCGGCGGTTCAGTCTGGGCAGGGGGGACGGTTCAGTCTGGGCAGGGGGGACGGTTCAGTCTGGGCAGGGGGGCGGTTCAATCTGGGAAGGGGGCACGGTTCAGTCTGGGCAAGGGGGACGGTTCAGTCTGGTCAGGGCGCACGGTTCAGTCTGGGCAATGGGGACGGTTCAGTCTGGGCAGGGGGCGCGGTTCATTCTGGACAATGGGGACGGTTCATTCTGGGCAGGGGGGACGGTTCAGTCTGGGCAATGGGGACGGTTCAGTCTGGGCAGGGGGGACGGTTCAGTCTGGGCAGGGGGGACGGTTCAGTCTGGGCAGGGGGAGGGTTCAGTCTGGTCAGGGGGGACGGTTCAGTCTGGGCAGGAGGGACGGTTCAGTCTTGGCAGGTTGGACGGTTCAGTCTGGGCAATGGGACGGTTCAGTCTAGGCAGGGGGGACGGTTCAGTCTGGGCAGGGGGGACGGTTCAGTCTGGGTAATGGGGACGGTTCAGTCTGGGCAATGGGGACGGTTCAGTCTGGTCAGGGGGGACGGTTCTGTCTGGGCAATGGGAACGCTTCAGTCTGGGCAATGGGGACGGTTCAGTCTAGGCAGGAGGGACAGTTCAGTCTGGTCAGGGGGGACGGTTCAGTCTGGGCAGGGGGGACGGTTCAGTCTGGGCAGGGGGGACAGTTCAGTCTGGGCAGGGGGGGGGGGGTTTCAGTCTGGGCAGGGGGGACGGTTCAGTCTGGGCAGGGGGCGCGGTTCAGTCTGGGCAATGGGGACGGTTCAGTCTGGGCAGCGGGGACGGTTCAGTCTGGGCAATGGGGACGGTTCAGTCTGGGCAGGGGGGACGGTTCAGTCTGGGCAGGGGGGACGGTTCAGTCTGGGCAATGGGGACGGTTCAGTCTGGTCAGGGGGGACGGTTCAGTCTGGGCAGGAGGGACGGTTCAGTCTTGGCAGGTTGGACGGTTCAGTCTGGGCAATGGGACGCTTCAGTCTAGGCAGGGGGGACGGTTCAGTCTGGGCAATGGGGACGGTTCAGTCTGGGCAATGGGGACGGTTCAGTCTGGTCAGCGGGGACGCTTCAGTCTGGTCAGGGGGACGGTTCAGTCTGGGCAATGGGGACGGTTCAGTCGGGGCAATGGGGACGGTTCAGTCTGGGCAGGGGGGGCGGTTCAATCTGGGCAGGGGGCACGGTTCAGTCTGGGCAAGGGGGACGGTTCAGTCTGGGAAGGGCGCACGGTTCAGTCTGGGCAATGGGGACGGTTCAGTCTGGGCAGGGGGGACGGTTCAGTCTGGGCAATGGGGATGGTTCAGTCTGGGCAATGGGGACGGTTCAGTCTAAGCAGGAGGGACGGTTCAGTCTGGTCACGGGGGACGGTTCAGTCTGGGCAGGGGACACGCTTCAGTCTGGGCAGGGGACACGCTTCAGTCTGGGCAAGGGGGACGGTTCAGTCTGGGCAGGGGGCGCGATTCAGTCTGGGCAATGGGGATGGTTCAGTCTGGGCAGCGGGGACGGTTCAGTCTGTGCAATGGGGACGGTTCAGTCTGGTCAGAGGGGACGGTTCAGTCTGGGCAATGGGGACGGTTCAGTCTGGGCAATGGGGACGGTTCAGTCTGGTCAGGGGGGACGGTTCAGTCTGGGCAGGGGGGACGGTTCAGTCTGGGCAGGGGGGACGGTTCAGTCTGGGCAGGGGGGACGGTTCAGTCTGGTCAGGGGGGACGGTTCAGTCTGGGCAGGAGGGACGGTTCAGTCTTGGCAGGTTGGACGGTTCAGTCTGGGCAATGGGACGGTTCAGTCTAGGCAGGGGGGACGGTTCAGTCTGGGCAGGGGGGGCGGTTCAGTCTGGGTAATGGGGACGGTTCAGTCTGGGCAATGGGGACGGTTCAGTCTGGTCAGGGGGGACGGTTCAGTCTGGGCAATGGGAACGCTTCAGGCTGGGCAATGGGGACGGTTCAGTCTAGGCAGGAGGGACGGTTCAGTCTGGTCAGGGGGGACGGTTCAGTCTGGGCAGGGGGGACGGTTCAGTCTGGGCAGGGGGGACAGTTCAGTCTGGGCAGGGGGGGGGGCGGTTCAGTCTGGGCAGGGGGGACGGTTCAGTCTGGGCAGGGGGCGCGGTTAAGTCTGGGCAATGGGGACGGTTCAGTCTGGGCAGCGGGGACGGTTCAGTCAGGGCAATGGGGACGGT
Organism: Oncorhynchus mykiss; assembly: GCF_057628025.1. NCBI lineage: Eukaryota > Metazoa > Chordata > Actinopteri > Salmoniformes > Salmonidae > Oncorhynchus > Oncorhynchus mykiss. The sequence goes on from NC_143025.1 coordinate 91,163,412, forward strand.
TCAGTCTGGGCAGGGGGGACGGTTCAGTCTGGGCAGGGGGGACGGTTCAGTCTGGGCAATGGGGACGGTTCAGTCTGGTCAGGGGGGACGGTTCAGTCTGGGCAGGAGGGACGGTTCAGTCTTGGCAGGTTGGACGGTTCAGTCTGGGCAATGGGGACGGTTCAGTCTGGTCAGGGGGGACGCTTCAGTCTGGTCAGGGGGACGGTTCAGTCTGGGCAATGGGGACGGTTCAGTCTGGGCAATGGGGACGGTTCAGTCTGGTCAGGGGGGGACGGTTAAGTCTGGTCAGGTGCGGCGGTTCAGTCTGGGCAGGGGGGACGGTTCAGTCTGGGCAGGGGGGACGGTTCAGTCTGGGCAGGGGGGGCGGTTCAATCTGGGCAGGGGGCACGGTTCAGTCTGGGCAAGGGGGACGGCTCAGTCTGGGAAGGGCGCAGGCTTCAGTCTGGTCAGGGGGACGGTTCAGTCTGGGCAATGGGGACGGTTCAGTCTGGGCAATGGGGACGGTTCAGTCTGGTTAGGGGGGGACGGTTAAGTCTGGTCAGGTGCGGCGGTTCAGTCTGGGCAGGGGGGACGGTTCAGTCTGGGCAGGGGGGACGGTTCAGTCTGGGCAGGGGGGATGGTTCAGTCTGGGCAATGGGGACGGTTCAGTCTAAGCAGGAGGGACGGTTCAGTCTGGTCACGGGGGACGGTTCAGTCTGGGCAGGGGACACGCTTCAGTCTGGGCAGGGGACACGCTTCAGTCTGGGCAAGGGGGACGGTTCAGTCTGGGCAGGGGGCGCGATTCAGTCTGGGCAATGGGGATGGTTCAGTCTGGGCAGCGGGGACGGTTCAGTCTGTGCAATGGGGACGGTTCAGTCTGGTCAGAGGTGACGGTTCAGTCTGGGCAATGGGGACGGTTCAGTCTGGGCAATGGGGACGGTTCAGTCTGGTCAGGGGGGACGGTTCAGTCTGGGCAGGGGGGACGGTTCAGTCTGGGCAGGGGGGACGGTTCAGTCTGGTCAGGGGGGACGGTTCAGTCTGGGCAGGAGGGACGGTTCAGTCTTGGCAGGTTGGACGGTTCAGTCTGGGCAATGGGACGGTTCAGTCTAGGCAGGGGGGACGGTTCAGTCTGGGCAGGGGGGGCGGTTCAGTCTGGGTAATGGGGACGGTTCAGTCTGGGCAATGGGGACGGTTCAGTCTGGTCAGGGGGGACGGTTCAGTCTGGGCAATGGGAACGCTTCAGGCTGGGCAATGGGGACGGTTCAGTCTAGGCAGGAGGGACGGTTCAGTCTGGTCAGGGGGGACGGTTCAGTCTGGGCAGGGGGGACGGTTCAGTCTGGGCAGGGGGGACAGTTCAGTCTGGGCAGGGGGGGGGGCGGTTCAGTCTGGGCAGGGGGGACGGTTCAGTCTGGGCAGGGGGCGCGGTTAAGTCTGGGCAATGGGGACGGTTCAGTCTGGGCAGCGGGGACGGTTCAGTCAGGGCAATGGGGACGGTTCAGTCTGGGCAGGGGGGACGGTTCAGTCTGGGCAGGGGGGACGGTTCAGTCTGGGCAATGGGGACGGTTCAGTCTGGTCAGGGGGGACGGTTCAGTCTGGGCAGGAGGGACGGTTCAGTCTTGGCAGGTTGGACGGTTCAGTCTGGGCAATGGGGACGGTTCAGTCTGGTCAGGGGGGACGCTTCAGTCTGGTCAGGGGGACGGTTCAGTCTGGGCAATGGGGACGGTTCAGTCTGGGCAATGGGGACGGTTCAGTCTGGTCAGGGGGGGACGGTTAAGTCTGGTCAGGTGCGGCGGTTCAGTCTGGGCAGGGGGGACGGTTCAGTCTGGGCAGGGGGGACGGTTCAGTCTGGGCAGGGGGGGCGGTTCAATCTGGGCAGGGGGCACGGTTCAGTCTGGGCAAGGGGGACGGCTCAGTCTGGGAAGGGCGCAGGCTTCAGTCTGGTCAGGGGGACGGTTCAGTCTGGGCAATGGGGACGGTTCAGTCTGGGCAATGGGGACGGTTCAGTCTGGTTAGGGGGGGACGGTTAAGTCTGGTCAGGTGCGGCGGTTCAGTCTGGGCAGGGGGGACGGTTCAGTCTGGGCAGGGGGGGCGGTTCAATCTGGGCAGGGGGCACGGTTCAGTCTGGGCAAGGGGGACGGTTCAGTCTGGGAAGGGCGCACGGTTCAGTCTGGGCAATGGGTACGGTTCAGTCTGGGCAGGGGGGACGGTTCAGTCTGGGCAATGGGGACGGTTCAGTCTAAGCAGGAGGGACGGTTCAGTCTGGTCACGGGGGACGGTTCAGTCTGGGCAGGGGACACGCTTCAGTCTGGGCAGGGGGGACGGTTCAGTCTGGGCAATGGGGACGGTTCAGTCTAAGCAGGAGGGACGGTTCAGTCTGGTCACGGGGGACGGTTCAGTCTGGGCAGGGGACACGCTTCAGTCTTGGCAGGGGGGACGGTTCAGTCTGGGCAGGGGGGGGGCGGTTCAGTCTGGGCAGGGGGGACGGTTCAGTCTGGGCAGGGGGGGGGCGGTTCAGTCTGGGCAGGGGGGACGGTTCAGTCTGGGCAGCGGGGACGGTTCAGTCTGTGCAATGGGGACGGTTCAGTCTGGTCAGGGGGGACGGTTCAGTCTGGTCAGAGGGGACGGTTCAGTCTGGGCAATGGGGACGGTTCAGTCTGGGCAATGGGGACGGTTCAGTCTGGTCAGGGGGGACGGTTCAGTCTGGGCAGGGGGGACGGTTCAGTCTGGGCAGGGGGGACGGTTCAGTCTGAGCAGGGGGGACGGTTCAGGCTGGGCAGGGGGCACGGTTCAGTCTGGGCAGGGGCCACGGTTCAGTCTGGGCAAGGGGGACGGTTCAGTCTGGGCAAGGGGGATGGTTCAGTCTGGGCAGGGGGCACGGTTCAGTCTGGGCAAGGGGGACGGTTCAGTCTGGGCAGGGGGTACGGTTCAGTCTGGTCCACGGGACGGTTCAGTCTGGGAAAGCGAGACGGTTCAGTCTGGGCAGGGGGGACGGTTCAGTCTGGGCAATGGGGATGGTTCAGTCGAGGCAATGGGGACGGTTCAGTCTGGGCAGGGGTGACGGTTCAACCTGGGCAGGGGGGACGGTTCAGTCTTGGCAGGTTGGACGGTTCAGTCTGGGCAATGGGGACGGTTCAGTCTGGGCAATGGGGACGGTTCAGTCTGGTCAGGGGGGGCGGTTAAGTCTGGTCAGGGGCGGCGGTTCAGTCTGGGCAGGGGGGACGGTTCAGTCTGGGCAGGGGGGCGGTTCAATCTGGGAAGGGGGCACGGTTCAGTCTGGGCAAGGGGGACGGTTCAGTCTGGTCAGGGGGGGGCGGTTAAGTCTGGTCAGGGGGGACGGTTCAGTCTTGGCAGGTTGGACGGTTCAGTCTGGTTAATGGGACGGTTCAGTCTAGGCAGGGGGGACGGTTCAGTCTGGGCAGGGGGGACGGTTCAGTCTGGGCAGGAGGGACGGTTCAGTCTGGTCACGGGGGACGGTTCAGTCTGGGCAGGGGACACGCTTCAGTCTGGGCAGGGGGGACGGTTCAGTCTGGGCAATGGGGACGGTTCAGTCTAAGCAGGAGGGACGGTTCAGTCTGGTCACGGGGGACGGTTCAGTCTGGGCAGGGGACACACTTCAGTCTGGGCAGGGGGGCCGGTTCAGTCTGGGCAGGGGGGGGGGCGGTTCAGTCTGGGCAGGGGGGACGGTTCAGTCTGGGCAGGGGGCGCGATTCAGTCTGGGCAATGGGGATGGTTCAGTCTGGGCAGCGGGGACGGTTCAGTCTGTGCAATGGGGACGGTTCAGTCTGGTCAGGGGGGACGGTTCAGTCTGGTCAGAGGGGACGGTTCAGTCTGGGCAATGGGGACGGTTCAGTCTGGGCAATGGGGACGGTTCAGTCTGGTCAGGGGGGACGGTTCAGTCTGGGCAGGGGGGACGGTTCAGTCTGGGCAGGGGGGACGGTTCAGTCTGAGCAGGGGGGACGGTTCAGGCTGGGCAGGGGGCACGGTTCAGTCTGGGCAGGGGGCACGGTTCAGTCTGGGCAAGGGGGACGGTTCAGTCTGGGCAAGGGGGATGGTTCAGTCTGGGCAGGGGGCACGGTTCAGTCTGGGCAAGGGGAACGGTTCAGTCTGGGCAGGGGGTACGGTTCAGTCTTGTCCACGGGACGGTTCAGTCTGGGAAAGCGAGACGGTTCAGTCTGGGCAGGGGGGACGGTTCAGTCTGGGCAATGGGGATGGTTCAGTCGAGGCAATGGGGACGGTTCAGTCTAGGCAGGGGTGACGGTTCAGTCTAGGCAGGGGGGACGGTTCAGTCTGGGCAGGGGGGACGGTTCAGTCTGGGCAATGGGGACGGTTCAGTCTGGGCAATGGGGACGGTTCAGTCTGGTCAGGGGGGGCGGTTAAGTCTGGTCAGGGGCGGCGGTTCAGTCTGGGCAGGGGGGACGGTTCAGTCTGGGCAGGGGGGACGGTTCAGTCTGGGCAGGGGGGACGGTTAAGTCTGGGCAGGGGGGATGGTTCAGTCTGGGCAATGGGGACGGTTCAGTCTGGTCAGGGGGGACGGTTCAGTCTGGGCAATGGGAACGCTTCAGTCTGGGCAATGGGTACGGTTCAGTCTAGGCAGGAGGGACGGTTCAGTCTGGTCAGGGGGGACAGTTCAGTCTGGGCAGGGGGGACGGTTCAGTCTGGGCAGGGGGGACAGTTCAGTCTGGGCAGGGGGGGGCGGTTCAGTCTGGGCAGGGGGCACGGTTCAGTCTGGGCAAGGGGGACGGTTCAGTCTGGGCAAGGGGGATGGTTCAGTCTGGGCAGGGGGGACGGTTCAGTCTGGGCAGGGGGGACAGTTCAGTCTGGGCAGGGGGGGGGGCGGTTCAGTCTGGGCAGGGGGGACGGTTCAGTCTGGGCAGGGGGCGCGGTTCAGTCTGGGCAATGGGGACGGTTCAGTCTGGGCAGCGGGGACGGTTCAGTCTGGGCAATGGGGACGGTTCAGTCTGGGCAGGGGGGACGGTTCAGTCTGGGCAGGGGGGACGGTTCAGTCTGGGCAATGGGGACGGTTCAGTCTGGTCAGGGGGGGACGGTTAAGTCTGGTCAGGGGCGGCGGTTCAGTCTGGGCAGGGGGGACGGTTCAGTCTGGGCAGGGGGGACGGTTCAGTCTGGGCAGGGGGGGCGGTTCAATCTGGGCAGGGGGCACGGTTCAGTCTGGGCAAGGGGGACGGTTTAGTCTGGGAAGGGCGCACGGTTCAGTCTGGGCAATGGGGACGGTTCAGTCTGGGCAATGGGGACGGTTCAGTCTGGGCAATGGGGACGGTTCAGTCTGGTCACGGGGGACGGTTCAGTCTGGGCAGGGGACACGCTTCAGTCTGGGCAGGGGGGACGGTTCAGTCTGGGCAGGGGGGGGGGTTCAGTCTGGGCAGGGGACACGCTTCAGTCTGGGCAAGGGGGACGGTTCAGTCTGGGCAGGGGGCGCGATTCAGTCTGGGCAATGGGGATGGTTCAGTCTGGGCAGCGGGGCAGTTCAGTCTGTGCATTGGGGACGGTTCAGTCTGGTCAGGGGGGACGGTTCAGTCTGGTCAGTGGGGACGGTTCAGTCTGGGCAATGGGGACGGTTCAGTCTGGGCAATGGGGACGGTTCAGTCTGGTCAGGGGGGATGGTTCAGTCTGGGCAGGGGGACGGTTCAGTCTGGGCAGGGGGGACGGTTCAGTCTGGGCAGGGGGGACGGTTCAGTCTGGGCAGGGGGGACGGTTCATTCTGGTCAGGGGGGACGGTTCAGTCTGGGCAATGGGAACGCTTCAGTCTGGGCAATGGGGACGGTTCAGTCTGGGCAGGGGGGACGGTTCAGTCTGGGCAGGGGGGACGGTTCAGTCTGGGCAATGGGGACGGTTCAGTCTGGTCAGGGGGGGACGGTTAAGTCTGGTCAGGGGCGGCGGTTCAGTCTGGGCAGGGGGGACGGTTCAGTCTGGGCAGGGGGGACGGTTCAGTCTGGGCAGGGGGGGCGGTTCAATCTGGGCAGGGGGCACGGTTCAGTCTGGGCAAGGGGGACGGTTTAGTCTGGGAAGGGCGCACGGTTCAGTCTGGGCAATGGGGACGGTTCAGTCTGGGCAATGGGGACGGTTCAGTCTGGGCAATGGGGACGGTTCAGTCTGGTCACGGGGGACGGTTCAGTCTGGGCAGGGGACACGCTTCAGTCTGGGCAGGGGGGACGGTTCAGTCTGGGCAGGGGGGGGGGGTTCAGTCTGGGCAGGGGACACGCTTCAGTCTGGGCAAGGGGGACGGTTCAGTCTGGGCAGGGGGCGCGATTCAGTCTGGGCAATGGGGATGGTTCAGTCTGGGCAGCGGGGCAGTTCAGTCTGTGCATTGGGGACGGTTCAGTCTGGTCAGGGGGGACGGTTCAGTCTGGTCAGTGGGGACGGTTCAGTCTGGGCAATGGGGACGGTTCAGTCTGGGCAATGGGGACGGTTCAGTCTGGTCAGGGGGGATGGTTCAGTCTGGTCAGTGGGGACGGTTCAGTCTGGGCAATGGGGACGGTTCAGTCTGGGCAATGGGGACGGTTCAGTCTGGTCAGGGGGGATGGTTCAGTCTGGGCAGGGGGACGGTTCAGTCTGGGCAGGGGGGACGGTTCAGTCTGGGCAGGGGGGACGGTTCAGTCTGGGCAGGGGGGACGGTTCATTCTGGTCAGGGGGGACGGTTCAGTCTGGGCAATGGGAACGCTTCAGTCTGGGCAATGGGGACGGTTCAGTCTGGGCAGGGGGGACGGTTCAGTCTGGGCAGGGGGGACGGTTCAGTCTGGGCAATGGGGACGGTTCAGTCTGGTCAGGGGGGGACGGTTAAGTCTGGTCAGGGGCGGCGGTTCAGTCTGGGCAGGGGGGACGGTTCAGTCTGGGCAGGGGGGACGGTTCAGTCTGGGCAGGGGGGGCGGTTCAATCTGGGCAGGGGGCACGGTTCAGTCTGGGCAAGGGGGACGGTTTAGTCTGGGAAGGGCGCACGGTTCAGTCTGGGCAATGGGGACGGTTCAGTCTGGGCAATGGGGACGGTTCAGTCTGGGCAATGGGGACGGTTCAGTCTGGTCACGGGGGACGGTTCAGTCTGGGCAGGGGACACGCTTCAGTCTGGGCAGGGGACACGGTTCAGTCTGGGCAGGGGGGGGGGGTTCAGTCTGGGCAGGGGACACGCTTCAGTCTGGGCAAGGGGGACGGTTCAGTCTGGGCAGGGGGCGCGATTCAGTCTGGGCAATGGGGATGGTTCAGTCTGGGCAGCGGGGCAGTTCAGTCTGTGCATTGGGGACGGTTCAGTCTGGTCAGGGGGGACGGTTCAGTCTGGTCAGTGGGGACGGTTCAGTCTGGGCAATGGGAACGGTTCAGTCTGGGCAATGGGGACGGTTCAGTCTGGTCAGGGGGGATGGTTCAGTCTGGGCAGGGGGACGGTTCAGTCTGGGCAGGGGGGACGGTTCAGTCTGGGCAGGGGGGACGGTTCAGTCTGGGCAGGGGGGACGGTTCATTCTGGTCAGGGGGGACGGTTCAGTCTGGGCAATGGGAACGCTTCAGTCTGGGCAATGGGGACGGTTCAGTCTAGGCAGGAGGGACGGTTCAGTCTGGGCAATGGGGACGGTTCAGTCTGGGCAGGGGGGACGGTTCAGTCTGGGCAGGGGGGACGGTTCAGTCTGGGCAATGGGGACGGTTCAGTCTGGTCAGGGGGGAAGGTTCAGTCTGGGCAGGAGGGATGGTTCAGTCTTGGCAGGTTGGACGGTTCAGTCTGGGCAATGGGACGGTTCAGTCTAGGCAGGGGGGACGGTTCAGTCAGGGCAGGGGGGACGGTTCCGTCTGGGCAATGGGGACGGTTCAGTCTGGGCAATGGGGACGGTTCAGTCTGGTCAGGGGGGACGCTTCAGTCTGGTCAGGGGGACAGTTCAGTCTGGGCAATGGGGACGGTTTAGTCTGGGCAATGGGGACGGTTCAGTCTGGTCAGGGGGGGACGGTTAAGTCTGGTCAGGGGCGGCGGTTCAGTCTGGACAGGGGGGACGGCTCAGTCTGGGCAGGGGGGGCGGTTCAATCTGGGCAGGGGGCACGGTTCAGTCTGGGCAAGGGGGGCGGTTCAGTCTGGGAAGGGCGCACGGTTCAGTCTGGGCAGGGGGGATGGTTCAGTCTGGGCAATGGGGACGGTTCAGTCTGGTCAGGGGGGGACGGTTAAGTCTGGTCAGGGGCGGCGGTTCAGTCTGGACAGGGGGGACGGTTCAGTCTGGGCAGGGGGGGCGGTTCAATCTGGGCAGGGGGCACGGTTCAGTCTCGGCAGGGGGGACGGTTCAGTCTGGGCAGGGGGGGGGGGCGGTTCAGTCTGGGCAGGGGACACGCTTCAGTCTGGGCAAGGGGGACGGTTCAGTCTGGGCAGGGGGCGCGATTCAGTCTGGGCAATGGGGATGGTTCAGTCTGGGCAGCGGGGACGGTTCAGTCTGTGCAATGGGGACGGTTCAGTCTGGTCAGGGGGGACGGTTCAGTCTGGTCAGAGGGGACGGTTCAGTCTGGGCAATGGGGACGGTTCAGTCTGGGCAATGGGGACGGTTCAGTCTGGTCAGGGGGGACGGTTCAGTCTGGGCAGGGGGGACGGTTCAGTCTGGGCAGGGGGGACGGTTCAGTCTGAGCAGGGGGACGGTTCAGTCTGGGCAGGGGGCACGGTTCAGTCTGGGCAGGGGTTACGGTTCAGTCTGGGCAAGGGGGACGGTTCAGTCTGGGCAGGGGGGATGGTTCAGTCTGGGCAGGGGGCACGGTTCAGTCTGTGCAAGGGGGACGGTTCAGTCTGGGCAGGGGGTACGGTTCAGTCTGGTCCACGGGACGGTTCAGTCTGGGAAAGCGAGGCGGTTCAGTCTGGGCAGGGGGGACGGTTCAGTCTGGGCAATGGGGATGGTTCAGTCGAGGCAATGGGGACGGTTCAGTCTAGGCAGGGGTGACGGTTCAGCCTGGGCAGGGGGGACGGTTCAGTCTTGGCAGGTTGGACGTTTCAGACTGGGCAATGGGACGGTTCAGTCTAGGCAGGGGGGACGGTTCAGTCTGGGCAGGGGGGACGGTTCAGTCTGGGCAATGGGGACGGTTCAGTCTGGGCAATGGGGACGGTTCAGTCTGGTCAGGGGGGACGGTTCAGTCTGGTCAGGGGGACGGTTCAGTCTGGGCAATGGGGACGGTTCAGTCTGGGCAATGGGGACGGTTCAGTCTGGTCAGGGGGGGCGGTTAAGTCTGGTCAGGGGCGGCGGTTCAGTCTGGGCAGGGGGGACGGTTCAGTCTGGGCAGGGGGGACGGTTCAGTCTGGGCAGGGGGGCGGTTCAATCTGGGAAGGGGGCACGGTTCAGTCTGGGCAAGGGGGACGGTTCAGTCTGGGCAGGGCGCACGGTTCAGTCTGGGCAATGGGGACGGTTCAGTCTGGGCAGGGGGCGCGGTTCAGTCTGGGCAATGGGGACGGTTCAGTCTGGGCAGCGGGGACGGTTCAGTCTGGGCAGGTGGGACGGTTCAGTCTGGGCAGGGGGGACGGTTCAGTCTGGTCAGGGGGGACGGTTCAGTCTGGGCAGGAGGGACGGTTCAGTCTTGGAAAGGTTGGACGGTTCAGTCTGGGCAATGGGACGGTTCAGTCTAGGCAGGGGGGACGGTTCAGTCTGGGCAGGGGGGACGGTTCAGTCTGGGTAATGGGGACGGTTCAGTCTGGGCAATGGGGACGGTTCAGTCTGGTCAGGGAGGACGGTTCAGTCTGGGCAATGGGAACGCTTCAGTCTGGGCAATGGGGACGGTTCAGTCCAGGCAGGAGGGACGGTTCAGTCTGGGCAGGGGGGACGGTTCAGTCTGGGCAGGGGGACAGTTCAGTCTGGGCAGGGGGGGGCGGTTCAGTCTGGGCAGGGGGGACGGTTCAGTCTGGGCAGGGGGCGCGGTTCAGTCTGGGCAATGGGGACGGTTCAGTCTGGGCAGCGGGGACGGTTCAGTCTGGGCAATTGGGACGGTTCAGTCTGGGCAGGGGGGACGGTTCAGTCTGGGCAGGAGGGACGGTTCAGTCTTGGCAGGTTGGACGGTTCAGTCTGGGCAATGGGACGGTTCAGTCTAGGCAGGGGGGACGGTTCAGTCTGGGCAATGGGGACGGTTCAGTCTGGTCAGGGGGGACGCTTCAGTCTGGTCAGGGGGACGGTTCAGTCTGGGCAATGGGGACGGTTCAGTCTGGTCAGGGGGGACGGTTCAGTCTGGGCAGGGGGGACGGTTCAGTCTGGGCAATGGGGACGGTTCAGTCTGGTCAGGGGGGACGGTTCAGTCTGGGCAGGAGGGACGGTTCAGTCTTGGCAGGTTGGACGGTTCAGTCTGGGCAATGGGACGGTTCAGTCTAGGCAGGGGGGACGGTTCAGTCTGGGCAATGGGGACGGTTCAGTCTGGTCAGGGGGGACGCTTCAGTCTGGTCAGGGGGACGGTTCAGTCTGGGCAATGGGGACGGTTCAGTCTGGGCAATGGGGACGGTTCAGTCTGGTCAGGGGGGAAGGTTCAGTCTGGGCAGGGGGGACGGTTCAGTCTGGGCAATGGGGACGGTTCAGTCTGGGCAATGGGGACGGTTCAGTCTGGTCAGGGGGGACGCTTCAGTCTGGTCAGGGGGACGGTTCAGTCTGGGCAATGGGGACGGTTCAGTCTGGGCAATGGGGACGGTTCAGTCTGAGGAGGGGGGACGGTTCAGTCTGGGTAGGGGGCACGGTTCAGTCTGGGCAGGGGGCACGGTTCAGTCTGGGCAAGGGGGACGGTTCAGTCTGGGCAGGGGGGATGGTTCAGTCTGGTCCACGGGACGGTTCAGTCTGGGAAAGCGAGGCGGTTCAGTCTGGGCAGGGGGGACGGTTCAGTCTGGGCAATGGGGATGGTTCAGTCGAGGCAATGGGGACGGTTCAGTCTAGGCAGGGGGGACGGTTCAGTCTGGGCAGGGGGGACGGTTCAGTCTGGTCAGGGGGGACGGTTCAGTCTGGGCAGGAGGGACGGTTCAGTCTTGGCAGGTTGGACGGTTCAGTCTGGGCAATGGGACGGTTCAGTCTAGGCAGGGGGGACGGTTCAGTCTGGGCAGGGGGGACGGTTCAGTCTGGGTAATGGGGACGGTTCAGTCTGGGCAATGGGGACGGTTCAGTCTGGTCAGGGGGGACGGTTCAGTCTGGGCAATGGGAACGCTTCAGTCTGGGCAATGGGGACGGTTCAGTCTGGGCAGGAGGGACGGTTCAGTCTTGGCAGGTTGGACGGTTCAGTCTGGGCAATGGGACGGTTCAGTCTAGGCAGGGGGGACGGTTCAGTCTGGGCAGGGGGGACGGTTCAGTCTGGGTAATGGGGACGGTTCAGTCTGGGCAATGGGGACGGTTCAGTCTGGTCAGGGGGGACGGTTCAGTCTGGGCAATGGGAACGCTTCAGTCTGGGCAATGGGGACGGTTCAGTCTGGTCAGGGGGGACGGTTCAGTCTGGGCAGGGGGCACGGTTCAGTCTGGGCAAGGGGGACGGTTCAGTCTGGGCAGGGGGGATGGTTCAGTCTGGTCCACGGGACGGTTCAGTCTGGGAAAGCGAGGCGGTTCAGTCTGGGCAGGGGGGACGGTTCAGTCTGGGCAATGGGGATGGTTCAGTCGAGGCAATGGGGACGGTTCAGTCTAGGCAGGGGGGACGGTTCAGTCTGGGCAGGGGGGACGGTTCAGTCTGGTCAGGGGGGACGGTTCAGTCTGGGCAGGAGGGACGGTTCAGTCTTGGCAGGGGGGACGGTTCAGTCTGGGCAGGGGGGACGGTTCAGTCTGGTCAGGGGGGACGGTTCAGTCTGGGCAGGAGGGACGGTTCAGTCTTGGCAGGTTGGACGGTTCAGTCTGGGCAATGGGACGGTTCAGTCTAGGCAGGGGGGACGGTTCAGTCTGGGCAGGGGGGACGGTTCAGTCTGGGTAATGGGGACGGTTCAGTCTGGGCAATGGGGACGGTTCAGTCTGGTCAGGGGGGACGGTTCAGTCTGGGCAATGGGAACGCTTCAGTCTGGGCAATGGGGACGGTTCAGTCTAGGCAGGAGGGACGGTTCAGTCTGGGCAGGGGGGACGGTTCAGTCTGGGCAGGGGGACAGTTCAGTCTGGGCAGGGGGGGGCGGTTCAGTCTGGGCAGGGGGGATGGTTCAGTCTGGGCAGGGGGCGCGGTTCAGTCTGGGCAATGGGGACGGTTCAGTCTGGGCAGCGGGGACGGTTCAGTCTGGGCAATGGGGACGGTTCAGTCTGGGCAGGGGGGACGGTTCAGTCTGGGCAGGGGGGACGGTTCAGTCTGGGCAATGGGGACGGTTCAGTCTGGTCAGGGGGGACGGTTCAGTCTGGGCAGGAGGGACGGTTCAGTCTTGGCAGGTTGGACGGTTCAGTCTGGGCAATGGGACGGTTCAGTCTAGGCAGGGGGGACGGTTCAGTCAGGGCAGGGGGGACGGTTCAGTCTGGGCAATGGGGACGGTTCAGTCTGGGCAATGGGGACGGTTCAGTCTGGTCAGGGGGGACGCTTCAGTCTGGTCAGGGGGACGGTTCAGTCTGGGCAATGGGGACGGTTCAGTCTGGCCAATGGGGACGGTTCAGTCTGGTCAGGGGGGACGGTTCAGTCTGGGCAGGGGGGACGGTTCAGTCTGAGGAGGGGGACGGTTCAGTCTCGGCGCCGCAAAGGGTTGCGTAAAAAAAATAAAAAAAAAACACAAGGAGGAACTCCTCTCCCCCCTCCCCCCCCCATCTCATTCTAAGGGATTCCCACTGGTCCCTTCATCAACGTAATCACAGTAAATTACACGCATCATTACTTCCAGCAGCTAACAGAGCAGGGTATGTTTACCAAATGGTACCTTATTCCCTTTATAATGCCATTCCCATAGGGCTCTGATCAACAGTAGTGCACTACGGGGAATACAGGCTACCATTTAGGACACACACCGGGGATGAGCTGGGAGCTAATCCATCCGTCTCAGTCAGAAGGTGTTACGGGGTCAACCTCATACAAACACAACCTATTGTTGAGCTGCCAGTAAGCTGTCATTCAGGATGACACTGACACCAAAAAATAAACCATTTATGTTCTCTATTCAATTCAATGTGAATTATATGTGAACGAATATCCTCATGACCTGCCAGTTTATAACTGGTACAAACCCTTTCCTGTTTCCCTGCCAGTTTATAACTGGTACAAACCCTTTCCTGTTTCTCTGCCAGTTTATAACTGGTACAAACCCTTTCCTGTTTCTCTGCCAGTTTCTAACTGGTACAAACCCTTTCCTGTTTCCCTGCCAGTTTATACCTGGTACAAACCCTTTCCTGTTTACCTGCCAGTTTATAACTGGTACAAACCCTTTCCTGTTTACCTGCCAGTTTATAACTGGTACAAACCCTTTCCTGTTTACCTGCCAGTTTATAACTGGTACAACCCCTTTCCTGTTTACCTGCCAGTTTATAACTGGTACAAACCCTTTCGTGTTTACCTGCCAGTTTATAACTGGTACAAACCCTTTCCTGTTTCTCTGCCAGTTTATACCTGGTACAAACCCTTTCCTGTTTACCTGCCAGTTTATAACTGGTACAAACCCTTTCCTGTTTACCTGCCAGTTTATAACTGGTACAAACCCTTTCCTGTTTACCTGCCAGTTTATAACTGGTACAAACCCTTTCCTGTTTCTCTGCCAGTTTATACCTGGTACAAACCCTTTCCTGTTTACCTGCCAGTTTCTAACTGGTACAAACCCTTTCCTGTTTACCTGCCAGTTTATAACTGGTACAAACCCTTTCCTGTTTCTCTGCCAGTTTATAACTGGTACAAACCCTGTCCTGTTTCTCTGCCAGTTTATAACTGGTACAAACCCTTTCCTGTTTCTCTGCCAGTTTATAACTGGTACAAACCCTTTCCTGTTTACCTGCCAGTTTATAACTGGTACAAACCCTTTCCTGTTTACCTGCCAGTTTATAACTGGTACAAACCCTTTCCTGTTTCTCTGCCAGTTTATAACTGGTACAAACCCTTTCCTGTTTCTCTGCCAGTTTATAACTGGTACAAACCCTTTCCTGTTTACCTGCCAGTTTATAACTGGTACAAACCCTTTCCTGTTTACCTGCCAGTTTATAACTGGTACAAACCCTTTCCTGTTTCTCTGCCAGTTTATAACTGGTACAAACCCTTTCCTGTTTCTCTGCCAGTTTCTAACTGGTACAAACCCTTTCCTGTTTACCTGCCAGTTTGTTTATAACTGGTACAAACCCTTTCCTGTTTCTCTGCCAGTTTATAACTGGTACAAACCCTTTCCTGTTTCTCTGCCAGTTTATAACTGGTACAAACCCTTTCCCCTGACAGAGTTTCTCCTTTTTGGCCCATACGTTTTGTGCTCTCATGTTCGTAGGTGCATGAGGAATATTTTGAAAGTTGTTGATATGTATTTTTGACAAAGTGTCGATCATATTACAAGTCACTTTGTCACTTTCACCTGTGTGTGTGTGTGTGTGTGTGTGTGTGTGTGTGTGTGTGTGTGTGTGTGTGTGTGTGTGTGTGTGTGTGTGTGTGTGTGTGTGTGTGTGTGTGTGTGTGTGTATGTGTGTGTCATTACCAACCTGTAAGTCATCCTCCTCTGGACCACAACAGCATGTCATTATTATCGCCTTGTCTAAAGTAGCCAAGCAGCCACCCACCCAGTCAGGCAGTTTGCAAGTTAATCAGTCAGCCAGCCAGAGAGCCAGTCAGCGAGTCAGAAAACCAGCCAGCCAGCCAGTGGAGGAAGGCCAGGACCAACAACCCTGCGAGGCAGCAAATCAGGTCCAGGCAGCCAGCCAAACAGTCAGTCAGCCTGCCAACCAGCCAGCCAAAGCCAGCAAGTCAACCAACCAACCAGCAAGCCAGTCGGCCAGCCAGTCAGTCAGCAAAACAGCCAGCCTGCCAGACAGACAGTAAATCAGTCAGTCAAACCAGCAAGTCAGTCAATCCAGCCAATCAGTCAGTCAGCCAGCCAACCAGCCAGTCATTCAGTCAGTCAGCCAGCCAGCCAACCAGCCAGTCACTCAGTCAGCCAGCCAGCTAGCCAACCAGCCAGTCATTCAGTCAGCTAGCCAACCAGCCAGTCATTCAGTCATTCAGTCAGCCAGCCAACTAGCCAGTCATTCAGTCAGCCAGCCAACCAGCCAGTCATTCAGTCAGCCAGCCAGCCAACCAACCAGTCAGTCATTCAGTCAGTCAGCCAACCAGCCAGTCATTCAGTCAGTCAGCCAGCCAGCTAGCCAACCAGCCAGTCATTCAGTCATTCAGTCAGCCAGCCCACCAGCCAGTCATTCAGTCAGCCAGCCAGCCAACCAACCAGTCAGTCATTCAGTCAGTCAGCCAACCAGCCAGTCATTCAGTCAGCCAGCCAGCCAACCAGCCAGTCATTCAGTCAGTCAGCCAGCCAGCCAGTCATTCAGTCAGCTAGCCAACCAGCCAGTCATTCAGTCATTCAGTCAGCCAGCCAACCAGCCAGTCATTCAGTCAGCCAGCCAGCCAACCAACCAGTCAGTCATTCATTCAGTCAGCCAACCAGCCAGCCAGTCATTCATTCAGTCAGCCAACCAGCCAGTCATTCAGTCATTCAGTCAGCCAGCCAGCCAACCAGCCAGTCATTCAGTCAGCTAGCCAACCAGCCAGTCTTTCAGCCAGCCAGTCATTCAGTCAGCTAGCCAACCAGCCAGTCATTCAGTCAGCCAGTCATTCAGTCAGCCAGCCAACCAGTCAGTCAGTCAGCCAGGTCTGTGGAGGAAGGCAAGCACCAGGAGAGTTTAGATGGGAAAGGACTAAATGGCATTGAAGGGAGGTTGTGGCAATTCAAAGCTCTAATCGTGACCTGTGGGCTGAATGTTATACTATTAGAGTCTATTAAAGTGATTCATGTCGTTATGAGCCAATTACCTAGCTGAGGTAGGTTGGAGATCAGGAACGTGTACAAACTGCTATGACACTATTTCTGTAACCTGTAGATAGGATACGTTGCAAAAAATATATATATTTGGTCTACCACAGTCTTACGAAAATGCACGTGTTCTAATTCTGGCAAGGCATCTTCTTTGCATCACACCATACTTCAATTATGCGCGTACTTGAAGCTCCGCTGTGAC
This sequence comes from Oncorhynchus mykiss, assembly GCF_057628025.1. NCBI lineage: Eukaryota > Metazoa > Chordata > Actinopteri > Salmoniformes > Salmonidae > Oncorhynchus > Oncorhynchus mykiss. Next base: position 91,179,455 of record NC_143025.1, read on the forward strand.
TACGCATCTGTCCTTCCGTCTGGAATAAGACCAGCACGCTGCAGAGACTATCGGAGACCAGATGCTCCGGGTTTGACAGAAAGCCATCGAACACCGCAGATCAAAGCCCCGCCTGTCAACGGAGTGAGAAAAGAAGAGATGACACCTCAGTTCCATGCCTAGCGCTTGGATCTTTGGGATCTTGGACACTGATCAAATTGTTTCGGCAGGGCGTGTAGCCCCTTGGGCAGCACATTAGAGTGTTGTGTGTGTGTGTGTGTGTGTGTGTGTGTGTGTGTGTGTGTGTGTGTGTGTGTGTGTGTGTGTGTGTGTGTGTGTGTGTGTGTGTGTGTGTGTGTGTGTGTGTGTGTGTGTGTGTGTGTTGTTTCAGAGTGTACCCTAGAGTGGCTCCCTTTGAACGAGTCAGCAACTTCTCGGGCCAAACGTGCTCTTGGGAGAAATTGTCTGAAAATCTTCTCCATTCCACTTCGAAGTGCATAAGCCAGGGTAGCCAACTGCACAACTCTCGTCAATGTGTCTGCGGCTGCCACAATTAGAGTTATGTGGGGGTATTCAACTGTTGTGTTAGCCCGAAGCTTTAATGAGAAATAAGCAATTTAATTAATGAGAAATTAAGAGTGGCGTACAGTGCTCAGGTTCATTTAGAAAGTAAAGAGACAGGTTGGTTTAGATCCCAGACAACAGCACATCTGCTGTAGCAGTCGATTTAAACAAGAGGAAATTTTTGAAAAGGCGGGAGAATTCTGAGAGTTTTCTGAGAATTCTGAGAGTTTTGGAACGATGGAACCACAGAACGAGAGAACGTCATTTCTTATTTATGGTGAAATCGACTTAGGCACATTGTCAATGAAGGAACTGACATGGTAGGTTTAAACGGCTGCATCATTGAATGGCATAGCAATGGCATTCACACACCTTGGTAAAGAAAACAACGGAAAAAAACGCAATACATTTCAGGAGATAAGTCTAAGCCCAAATCAATAATAAAACGAACTTACTTGACTCACATAAGAAGAAACAACAGAACGCAGTGGTCCCAGCTGAGAACAGGTGGTTGAATAATCCACGCTCCATATTTCACCCCCGGTGACTTTCTATATTTCTACTTCCCTGAAAAGCATGTCGTTTCTATCTAAATCTCTCTTCAATCAAAAACCATAGACTTTGTTATATGATGATATTCTCTCCGGAAAGGTTATCTTGAAACAATGATGACGTGGGGGAGAAAGTCGGCTTCCGTGTGAATTCTTGAGATGCGCTCTAGTCCTGTCATCTTCGCGTATGAGGCATATCAGGACAAGCGGACGCCGTGCCTCACTTCAGATATCGCATACTAGGCGCTTGATAGGCGGGAGAGAGTGACGTTAACGCCACTTCTAGTGGTGTGCTCTTTAGAGATGATAATTAATTAAACTGATTGAATAACGTTTAACTCCGTCGTTTCCACAACGCTCCGTCTCTGTCCTCGTCAACGTTTCCGTTTAGCAGCTGTATGTATCCAAATGCGTAAAAACGGAGCGCTGCCCCATCCCGTGCCGCCGCTGAAATACAAATAGAGACGCGCCAAAACGCTCCGTGAATAAATGAGCGCCTGCGCTGTTTTATGATATTACCATATCTCGAGACGTTTTAACAACAGTATCCGAAGTTTGGACTTTTGGTTGGTAATTACACACTTTCTCACAAGCACGCTCATGTCATTTATGCACGGATGGAGACAATTATCCAGGGAACAGCTATTAAACACATTTCCAAGCAGATACAAACATTTGGTCTCCATTCTCACGTCTACATTAAGGGTTAAGGTATCCAGAAGTGCAATTCTATTGTAATTTCCATTTTGAGCATTTTTTTTCCTCCTCCTGATTCACCACGACAAACCTCACGAGCTCCTCTGGGAATAAGAAATGTGAGACACCGTGGCATTGACTGACCGAGTCTACTCTCCCTCCTTCCCGGACTCTCTCCCCGCTGCCCATATATGGTAAGAGACACAGGAGAACTAGATTGAGTCTCCATAAAGCCTCGACATGGCCATGTCAACATTAAACAGTTGTGTACTTTCAAAGAACGAGTAAAAAAAAATAATGAAACAGTAGGCAACTAAAAATGTCATCGCAGACTAGGTATAACTTTCATTTAAATAAAAGTTCATTTGCTTTTTTTCTGTGTGAATATACAAAAAAATAATAAGGTTTTTGTACTTATTTTGCGCAGTGTTACTTGAATGTGTAGTGCTGAGCTATGCAGGTGTGATATGCTCTATTCAAGAGTCTCTAGAACCAAAGACTAACTTCTTAATGACTGGATGATGGATGGACCACTGATAGGAAAAGAGTTTGGGACACAGCTGAAGAAGTGCTTATGACTATGAGTTAGTTGATGTTATTGTAAAAGACAGCTAGAGGGCAGCACAGGTGAATGAGCGGATTGAGAAAAACATTTTACACAACAACAAAAAAAAACGTATTTTAGATACAACTTTATTTTCATCTGGATTAAATAAAACAACAGTAACATAAATATATGGCCTATACTGATGTAAAGTCCCCTGTTTGGGGGAAATGCATTGTCCTGGGACCGGTTCCAACCAACATTTTTGCTTATAAATTGATCTGTAGACAACTTAGATGGAACTCCCATATCTACTGGGTGAAATTCCACAGTGTGCCATCACAGCAGCAAGATTTGTGACCTGTTGCCACAAGAAAAGGGCAACCAGTGAAGATAAATACAACCCATATTTATGCTTATTTATTTTATCTTGTGTCCTTTAACCATTTGTACATTGTTAAAACACTGTATATATATAAAATGACATTTATAATGTCTTTATTGTTTTTGAAACTTCTGTATGTGTAATGTTTACTGTTAATTTTTATTGTTTATTTCACTTTATATATTCACTTTCTATATTATCTACCTCACTTGCTTTGGCAATGTTAACACATGTTTCCCATGCCAATAAAGCCCTTGAATTGAATTGAATTGAATTGGAAATGGCTTGCTGTGAACGACAGTCCTTGTTCCCACGGACACAGTAGTATATTGTCTGAGCCTGTGTGACGTAGGATGTGAAATCTGAAACCACTTGACGCTGGGCTGTCCCTCCCACCATTTTAATTCGCTCTTCCGACTGTCCATCAACTCCCGGCTGAACCCTACGTCACAAACAACTGACAAAACATATGCCGGAAACCCTGACATCGTAGCACAGCAGGAGAGAGTGGTTTCGTCAGAGATTGATTTATAACCGTTCATCTAAAATAATTGTATTTTACAGTTATAAGGAAGGTGAAATCTTATACTTAGTTGTTTCATAATTTGATTATAATATATTTACAAAGCATATAAGTCATGTCAAGACTTATTCATATAGTTTTGTTGAAAAGGAATGACGTAATATAAAATATGTATCATATTTGTACTGTGTACTTGAGCTTGTGTCCTCAAAAGTGACTACAACTCAGCAATTTATAACAATTTTTACCAAAAAGGTGAGATTTGAACCTTTCTACGAATATGCAGCATCACTAGTTAATATTTATGGCCCTCTCATGATAAATAATTACTTTTGGGGATTACGTAGATTACATTTTCGATTACATTTAGTTAAAATTTTCACTGCATTTTGACATAACATGTTTTATCTTTATCGTTTCATAATTACAACGTTAAAAACATCCTAAAAAAGAAAGGGTGATGGCATCTCCCATAAAAGACTGCAACAACAAGTACATACAGTACATCTTTCTACAACAGAAAGAGAACTAGGGACAGAACAGAAACTGATATACACTAAAGTTGAAACTCCCACTGAGCCGGACTAGGAGATTAATAACCTCATGTCGTTGTTCGACCTTTTAAAGGGACGGGGGTCAAAGTAACTCAGGCAATAACCAGCATGGCCTCCCCACCATCTCGTGGTAGTACTATGTTTCCTTTACAACATTACCCCCTGTAACCATACAACATTACCCCCTGTAACCATACACAACATTATGCCCTGTAACCATACACAACATTATGCCCTGTAACCATACAACATTACCCCCTGTAACCATACAGATCATTACCCCCTGTAACCATACAACATGACCCCCGCTAACCATACACAGCATTACCCCCTTTAACCATACACAGCAGTACCCTCGATAACCTTACACAACATTATCCCCTGTAACCTTACACGGCATTACCCCCTGTAATCAAACACAACATTATCCACATGTAACCATACACACCATTACCCGCTGTAACCATACACAACATTACCTCCTGTAACTTTACACATAATTACCCCCTGTAACCATACACAACATTACCCCCTGTAACCTTACACGGCATTACCCCCTGTAATCATACACAACATTACCCGCTGTAACATTACACAGCATTACCCCATGTAACCTTACACAGCATTACCCCCTGTAACCATACACAACATTACCCCCTGTGACATTACACAGCATTGCCCCCTGTGACATTACACAGCATTACCCCCTGTAACCATACACAACATTATCCCCTGTAACCATACACAACATTACCCCCTGTAACCTTACACGGCATTACCCCCTGTAACCTTACACAACATTACCCACTGTAACCATACACATCATTACCCCCTGTAACCTTACACAACATTACCCCCTGTAACCTTACACAACATTACCCCAGTGGAACCCATCTATATAACACCTCATTTGTTTTGTATACTTCAGATCAGGGCTGTGTTTAGGTCCATACCAAATAGCACTCTATACTTGGGCCCTGGTCCAAAGTAGTGCGCTATATAGGGAATAGGGTGCCATAAAGTAGTGCACTATATAGGGACTAGGCTGCCATTTAGGATGTACGCTATGTTTCCAACCCATTCGACAGCATGGGGTTGTCTTTCGAACTCTGACAAGGAATGGGGGTCAAAGTCACAATCACCCCGGCCTGGCTGCCCCTTTCCTCACCAACTCACTGCATACAATACATACAGTATGTCTCTGAAAAACATATTTCCCTCACAGCATAACATACCCCATCTCAAATATAACCCAGCTAGACCAAGCTTCATTGTACTTGTATACAATTCCCTTTATTTGCAAATAAACCCTTTGGTTTTCAAGCCTGGAATTTGAGCTGAATATCACTCTAATTGCATTTGTGTATTTTCACTGATACACAACAGAGAAACATAATGTTGATCCGTGTGTATTCCAGGGTTCCGCTTTCATAGAACAAGAGAGGGGAACCTCCCTTCAAGCATCTGCCCTGAACTTGTTCTGGTCTCCACCCTTACCCAGACCAATACAGACAGACCATACTACCCTGGTACCTAGACAGACCAATACAGACAGACCATACTACCCTGGTACCTAGACAGACCAATACAGACAGACCATACTACCCTGGTACCTAGACAGACCAATACAGACAGACCATACTACCCTGGTACCTAGACAGACCAATACAGACAGACCATACTACCCTGGTATCTAGACAGACCAATACAGACAGACCGTACTACCCTGGTACCTAGACAGACCAATACAGACAGACCATACTACCCTGGTACGTAGACAGACCAATACAGACAGACCATACTACCCTGGTACCTAGACAGACCAATACAGACAGACCATACTACCCTGGTACCTAGACAGACCAATACAGACAGACCATACTACCCTGGTACGTAGACAGACCAATACAGACAGACCATACTACCCTGGTACCTAGACAGACCAATACAGACAGACCATACTACCCTGGTACCTAGACAGACCAATACAGACAGACCATACTACCATGGTACCTAGACAGACCATACTACCCTGGTACATAGACAGACCAATACAGATAGACCATACTACCCTGGTACCTAGACAGACCATACTACCCTGGTACATAGACAGACCAATACAGATAGACCATACTACCCTGGTACCTAGACAGACCAATACAGACAGACCATACTACCCTGGTACCTAGACAGACCATACTACCCTGGTACATAGACAGACCAATACAGATAGACCATACTACCCTGGTACCTAGACAGACCAACACAGACAGACCATACTACCCTGGTACCTAGACAGACCATACTACCCTGGTACGTAGACAGACCGATACAGACAGACCATACTACCCTGGTACGTAGACAGACCAATACAGACTGACCATACTACCCTGGTACCTAGACAGACCATACTACCCTGGTACGTAGACAGACCAATACAGACAGACCATACTACCCTGGTACGTAGACAGACCAATACAGACAGACCATACTACCCTGGTACCTAGACAGACCAATAAAGATGTCCCATAATACTCAGGCTAACCAGAGCTGCCGGTACTACTATGACAGAAATAGAGTTTGTGTCACAAATTCCACCCTATTCCTGATATAGTGCCCTTCTGAATAGGGCCTTGGTCAACAGTAGTGCACCAAACAGGGAATAAAATGCAGTTTGGGTCGTATCCAAAAATATTTGGTTTCAAAACTTCCGACTGACATATTTGTTTATGTTTTTTTAAATGCAGTAATAATAGCAATTTACTGGATGGAAAATCTGTTTTGAAATACATGACATACTATGATATAAAGAAGAGTAGGAAGGAAGTAGGAGAAAGAGAAAAAGACTATGAGGGAGGGAAGAAGAGTAGGAAAGGAAGTAGGAGGGAGAGAAGAAGAGTAGGAGGGAGGGAAGAAGAGTAGGAAGGAAGTAGGAGAGAGAGAAAAAGAGTAGCTGAACTGCTCAGTATGAACAACTTAATGTTTTTTGGAATATTTGTAAACAGAAAAAGTACTGACTTGGCATTTTGTCTTTGACAGCGTTTGGTCACACATGAGTGCTACTGTATGAAACAGCTACGGTACAGTACAGTACAGTGACTGTTCATTACAAATCTGTGGTCCAAAATCTCAGCATAAATCCTCCACCATTTATTCCATAGCTGTCAGCACACTCACGGTTCACTTAAAGTACACTGAGCAGAAAGAACATTCCTGTCAGAGCATCTGTTTAGTAGAGAAACTACACACCTCTAGGTTTTGACGAGAGACACAGATGCTGAAGGTTGTATTAGTAGCCTGAAGGAGGGAAGGAGAAGCGTAGGAAGGAGGGAAGAAGAGTAGGAGGGAGGGAAGAAGAGTAGGGGGGAGAGAAAAAGAGTAGGAGGGAGGGAAGAAGAGTAGGAAGGAAGTAGGAGGGAGAGAAAAAGAGTAGGAGGGAGGGAAGAAGAGTAGGAAGGAAGTAGGAGAGAGAGAAAAAGAGTAGGAGGGAGGGAAGAAGAGTAGGAAGGAAGTAGGAGAGAGAGAAGAAGAGTAGGAGGGAGGGAAGAAGAGTAGGAAGGAAGTAGGAGAGAGAGAAAAAGAGTAGGAATGCAGCAGAGTAGCCTAGTGGTTAGAGCTTTGGAATAATAACCCGAAGGTTGCAAGTTCAAATCCCTGAGCTGACAAGGTACAAATTTGTCGTTCTGCCCCTAAACAGGCAGTTAACCCACTGTTCCTAGGCCGTCATTGAAAATAAGAGTTTGTTCTTAACTGACTTGCTTAGTGAAGAGTAGGAGGGAGAGAAGAAGAGCAGGAAGGAGGGAAGAAGAGTAGGAGGGAGAGATGAAGAGTAGAGAGTTCTCCTTAGGGCTAGATTCCATCAGATCTGCACTAGCAGACATCTGCATAGCGGTTGTTTTGGCAGAGGTGGAATGCATTAGAACTGTCAAATCCACAAGCGGCTCCCAGATTTATACCTAAAGTGGACATTGCAATTGGCTGCAGAGGAGTCGCACTCAGAGAAATTTCGAACACTGGCGTTTGAGATGTAATCTACACCTCGATAAGGCTAATAAAATCTTCATTACTTAATTGAATTATTTTTTTTTAGTTTCAGTGTAATTATTTCTATATGACCTATACTTTCTTGTTCTGAATTTCATGACAATGATCACATGAGCTGCTGCTCAACAAATTTTTGACAAGCTCCTACGCAGTTACACCTCCGCCAAAGCATCAGCTATGTGGGTGTCAGCTATTGCCGCTTTACACTTGATCTGATTTAATCTAGGCCTTAGTTGCCTGGTCCAATAGCTGTTTGTGCTCTCTTGTACACACATATCTGAGACCAGGCTACAAAAGAGTCACAGCAAAGACCATAGGAACTGGAGAGACCGCACAAACAGTTCTGAGACCAGACAATCTCCTTAGCGACGTAACGTTTTGAGAGAGTCTTTGAGCTGTTTGGTGAAGGAGGCGTGGAGGGTCTGAGACAAGGTATCCAGCCTCATGGCGATGTCTGCTGCTGCCTGGAAGAGGCCCTCGAACGCCAAGGACTCCTCTTTGATTCTGTCATGAAAGGAGACAAGTTAAATAGACAGTGTCAGCGGGGAGAGGAGTGTCAGCTCAAAGACAGAGAGAAAAGGTGGTAGGAATGGAGAAGAGGAGGTTAGGCAGGGACTCCTCTTTGATTCTGTCATGAAATGAGACTAGACAAACAGGGTTAGCAGGGAGAGAGGGGAGGATGGAGGGAGGGAGTGAAGGAGGGAGGGAGAGAGAGGGCAGAGGATGGAGAGAGGGAGATAAAAGAGGGAAAGCGGTATGAATGGAGGAGAGGTTAGGCAGGGACACCTCTTTGATTCTGTCATGAAATGAGACAAGACAAACAGGGTTAGCAGGGAGAGAGGGGAGGATGGAGGGAGGGAGTGAAGGAGGGAGGGAGAGAGAGGGCAGAGGATGGAGAGAGGGAGATAAAAGAGGGAAAGCGGTATGAATGGAGGAGAGGTTAGGCAGGGACACCTCTTTGATTCTGCCATGCAAGGAGACAAGACAAACACAGTGTCAACAAGAGGGAGAGAAGAAGAGTAGGATGGAGGAGAGAAGAGTAGGATGGAGGAGAGAAGAGTAGGAGGGAGGAGAGAAGAGTACGAGGGAGGAGAGAAGAGTAGGAAGGAGAGAAAAAGAGTAGGAGGGAGGAGAGAAGAGTAGGAGGGAGAGAAGAAGAGTAGGAGGGAGGTAAGAATAGTAGGGGGAGGAGAGAAGAGTAGGAGGGAGGAGAGAAGAGTAGGAAGGAGAGAAGAAGAGTAGGGAGGAGGGAAGAAGAGTTGGAGGGAGGGAAGAAGGGTAGGAGGGAGGGATGAAGAGTAGGAGACAGGGAAGAAGAGTAAGAGGGAGGGAAGAAGAGTAAGAGGGATGGAAGAAGAGTAGGAAGTAGGGAAGAAGAGTAGGAGACAGGGAAGAAGAGTAGGAAGTAGGGAAGAAGAGTAGGAAGTAGGGAAGAAGAGTAGGAAGTAGGGAAGAAGAGTAGGAAGTAGGGAAGAAGAGTAGGAGGGAGGATAGAAGAGTAGGAGGGAGGGAAGAAGTGCAGGAGGGAGGATAGAAGAGTAGGAGGGAGGGAAGAAGAGTAGGAGGAAGGGAAGAAGAGTAGGAGGGAGGGAAGAAGAGTAGGAGGAAGGGAAGAAGAGTAGGAGGGAGGGAAGAAGAGCAGGAGGGTGAGAAGGAGAGGAGTCAGGAAACGTAGAGAAAGTTTGTAAAACACATGGTAAAGAGGGAAATGGTGGTGTACATAGTACAGATGAATGCACGTTGTTTGACGTAGGACAACGGGTTCTGATGAGGACACAGAATTTATTACAGTAATTAAACCACAGAGAGGCCTTGATGGTAATCAAGGTAAATACGTCACTCAGACCCAGGCCACATCTTGGTTCTGATGAGGACACAGTAGGGTTGTGAATGTCTGGGAAGAACAGGGAGTCTGAGTCAATAAGGGGCTCGTTAATGGACTGGGGGAAAACAGTGGTTGCTAAGGTGACTGTTAATAGAGCTCTGTATAAACTAATCAATGAGCCGGGAGGAGTTCCTGTCTCTCAGCAGATTAGATCACACTAATACAGTATGTGAATGTCTCTGTTCCTCTCTGGCTGCCTGTCCAGTCTATGGAATGGATCTCTCAGTGGCAGGCCGGAGGAGGATGGCTGTGTCAAGGTTTTTCCATGCCCTATGTTTGCTCTTTTGGGTGTTTAAGTCTCATACAAACATTACATTAATGGATTTATTATAAGAATAGACTGACAGATTGAGATGAATAACTAACTGGTTTCATCCATGTACTTACTTCCGTATCCCAGTCAGAGCCTCCAGTACATCTCCTTCCAACTGTCCCTCCAGATCCTCCATCACCTTCTGGACTACACCGTTACAGCTCTGCTGCTCCTCTCTGATGACATAATACACAACATAATGACATAATACACCGTTACAGCTCTGGTGCTCCTCCCTGATGACATAATACACAACATAATGACATAATACACCGTTACAGCTCTGGTGCTCCTCCCTGATGACATAATACACAACATAATGACATAATACACCGTTACAGCTCTGGTGCTCCTCCCTGATGACATAATACACAACATAATGACATAATACACCGTTACAGCTCTGGTGCTCCTCCCTGATGACATAATACACAACATAATGACATAATACACCGTTACAGCTCTGGTGCTCCTCCCTGATGACATAATACACAACATAATGACATAATACACTGTTACAGCTCTGGTGCTCCTCCCTGATGACATAATACACAACATAATGACATAATACACCGTTACAGCTCTGGTGCTCCTCCCTGATGACATAATACACAACATAATGACATAATACACCGTTACAGCTCTGCTGCTCCTCTCTGATGACATAATACACAACATAATGACATAATACACCGTTACAGCTCTGGTGCTCCTCCCTGATGACATAATACACAACATAATGACATAATACACCGTTACAGCTCTGGTGCTCCTCCCTGATGACATAATACACAACATAATGACATAATACACCGTTACAGCTCTGGTGCTCCTCCCTGATGACATAATGACATAATACACAACATAATGACATAATACACCGTTACAGCTCTGGTGCTCCTCTCTGATGACATAATACACAACATAATGACATAATACACCGTTACAGCTCTGGTGCTCCTCCCTGATGACATAATACACAACATAATGACATAATACACTGTTACAGCTCTGGTGCTCCTCCCTGATGACATAATACACAACATAATGACATAATACACCGTTACAGCTCTGGTGCTCCTCCCTGATGACATAATACACAACATAATGACATAATACACCGTTACAGCTCTGGTGCTCCTCCCTGATGACATAATACACAACATAATGACATAATACACCGTTACAGCTCTGCTGCTCCTCTCTGATGACATAATACACAACATAATGACATAATACAACGTTACAGCTCTGGTGCTCCTCCCTGATGACATAATACACAACATAATGACATAATACACCGTTACAGCTCTGGTGCTCCTCCCTGATGACATAATACACAAAATGACATAATACACCGTTACAGCTCTGCTGCTCCTCCCTGATGACATAATACACAACATAATGACATAATACACCATTACAGCTCTGGTGCTCCTCCCTGATGACATAATACACAACATAATGACATAATACACCGTTACAGCTCTGCTGCTCCTCCCTGATGACATAATACACAACATAATGACATAATACACCGTTACAGCTCTGGTGCTACTCCCTGATGACATAATGACATAATACACAACATAATGACATAATACACCGTTACAGCTCTGCTGCTCCTCCCTGATGACATAATGACATAACACACAACATAATGACATAATACCCTGTTATAGCTCTGGTGCTCCTCCCTGATGACATAATGACATTATACACCGTTACAGCTCTGGTGCTCCTCCCTGATGACATAATGACATAACACACAACATAATGACATAATACCCTGTTATAGCTCTGCTGCTCCTCCCTGATGACATAATACACAACATAATGACATAATACACCGTTACAGCTCTGCTGCTCCTCTCTGATGACATAATACACAACATAATGACATAATACACCGTTACAGCTCTGGTGCTCCTCCCTGATGACATAATACACAACATAATGACATAATACACCGTCACAGCTCTGGTGCTCCTCCCTGATGACATAATACACAACATAATGACATAATACACCGTTACAGCTCTGCTGCTCCTCCCTGATGACATAATACACAACATAATATGTCATGATATGATAATACACCGTTACAGCTCTGGTGCTCCTCCCTGATGACATAATGACATAATACACAACATAATGACATAATTCACCGTTACAGCTCTGCTGCTCCTCTCTGATGACATAATACACAACATAATGACATAATACACCGTCACCGCTCTGGTGCTCCTCCCTGATGACATAATACACAATATAATGACATAATACACCGTTACAGCTCTGGTGCTCCTCCCTGATGACATAATACACAACATAATGACATAATACACCGTTACAGCTCTGCTGCTCCTCCCTGATGACATAATACACAACATAATATGTCATGATATGATAATACACCGTTACAGCTCTGGTGCTCCTCCCTGATGACATAATGACATAATACACAACATAATGACATAATACACCCTTACAGCTCTGCTGCTCCTCTCTGATGACATAATACACAACATAATGACATAATACACCGTTACAGCTCTGGTGCTCCTCCCTGATGACATAATACACAACATAATGACATAATACACCGTTACAGCTCTGGTGCTCCTCCCTGATGACATAATACACAACATAATGACATAATACACCGTTACAGCTCTGCTGCTCCTCTCTGATGACATAATACACAACATAATGACATAATACAACGTTACAGCTCTGGTGCTCCTCCCTGATGACATAATACACAACATAATGACATAATACACCGTTACAGCTCTGGTGCTCCTCCCTGATGACATAATACACAACATAATGACATAATACACCGTTACAGCTCTGGTGCTCCTCCCTGATGACATAATACACAACATAATGACATAATACACCGTTACAGCTCTGGTGCTCCTCCCTGATGACATAATACACAACATAATGACATAATACACCGTTACAGCTCTGGTGCTCCTCCCTGATGACATAATGACATA